>NC_089197.1:4017474-4317474 GCF_963930695.1 Labrus bergylta
TGTGGGATTGCATGGTTTCTTGAGGTATGAACTTGTCCCTGGCTAGTGAAAAATCAAACTTGGTATAGAGCTCGTCCTCGTCCCTTAATGTCGGACACATTCTGAGTCTTTTTAATGTCAAAGTGTTCGACAACTTAACTTTAACGGCTTCTGAACGTTTCTTTTCTATATGCTACTCAGGAAATCATTTCATAATTGTTTTCTTCCCGGTTCAAGGTATCTGTCAGACTTAACGGAACATTGTGAGAGATAGCTTTAACGACGCGGCGGACATGAAATGGTTAGACCTTGACATCCACCAGAGCCACCTTGAGGTAAAGAAACTTAATGAAATACTTCTTGTTCTGTTTGCAGCAGATCGCAGTGAGAGCGCAGGGTCAGTGTTAATACAAAGAGAGGGAGATAGAGCAGCTCTCACTCTGCTGTTTGGAGGCCGGTCTGGCCTTCTGGCTGCTGCTGCTGCTGCTGCTCCTTGTTGAGGATGATGCTGATGATGTCTCCCTCGTGCTCCTTCATGTGCTCCATCAGACGCTCTTTACTGGTGGACTCAAAGCCGCAGATACAGCAGCAGAACAGGAGCACACAGTACTCCATAACCGGGCCGGGGGCAGCGGTCTGTCCGGTGCGTGGCTGGCTCTGGGACTGAGACTGGAGCTGTGCAGGGTCCTTCCCCTGGGGGCTGGGGGAGTCATTAGACCACTGTGAGGGGTCCGTGTTGGGGGTGGGGAGGCCTGCCGAGCTGTCCGCAGCCAGGCTGACTGCTGCTGTGGATGCGGGTGTTGGCAGTGTTTCCACCGGGCCCTTTGCTTTGTCCTTTGAGGGCTGGACCGCCGCGGGGCGCTCTGCCACCGTCTCCAGCACGGCAGACAACTTCTGAGGAGCTCTGAGGGAAGAATAGAAGAATGAGTACTCAAAGGAAATGAGCACAGTTTACATGCCACTCTTGAAGCATTGCTGGCACAATGAAAATATTTTCATTAGTCCGTTTCCTGTCTTTTTCTTGGTGCCATCTTTTTGAGGCTACATTCAATGAATAACACAGCTTAGTAAATCCCAAATGTATCATATCTGTGATGCAGTAAATATTTAAAAGAAAGCCACTAAGTTTTGGCCTCATGCTGAGAGAACAGATCAAACGTTTTCATATTATCTTAAGAAATGAAACGCAGGATGATGACAGTCAGCTAATGTTATATTCAATTCATATTGAAGTTATATTTATTATTAAATGAAGAGAAAAAGCATACAGAAGACAAAAACACCAACAGTGGTATGTTCAATCAAACATCTAAGCATTGTTGAAATGCACTTTTACTTTAGATCTGAAAAGCCATTCTTAATTATATCATTTATTTGTCCCCTTCACACAGAATGCAGAATTATAACAAAGCAAAAAACGGATTTCAGAAAACTTTTCTTGAACTATCACACTGATGTAACGATTTGGATTCTGGGCTCGTTGTTTAGTTGAAGCAACTACAGCATGAATATAATCCTTCAGCTGTTATCTCAGTAATCACCATCATGTTAAAACATTACTGAGAAATTTATATTGATATAAAAGTATTTTGGTAAGAACAAGTATTTGACATTTTCTGTTCAGATTTTATCCAAGAAAACTATAAAAGAAAACGTTCATTCACTTTTGAAAGCAAAACTTTGTTTTCCTTGTAGGTGCTGCTGGGGCTCAGATTTTCATTGACAACCAATGTTTGATCATTTGAGACACTTCAGGCTACAAATGGTGATGCTAATAGTTTGAGCTCCTACTGTCAGAGACGTTTATTTTATTGGTTTATTTGGCAGGGTGCAGCATACGTAAAGAAAACAACAGCAATGTTCAACATGAAGAGAACAATGCAGCGTCATCTACACATCTATTCAAACCTTAAAGCCTTCGTAGGTAAGGCGGTACATTCAACAAAGCCTTGTCCTGGACATTTGATGAAGATAGATGTAGATATTTGGAATTAAGAAATAAAGGCAGAAAGGCTCTCACAGTAGGATACCAGCCCACTCGAGCCCGTGTATTCACCTGCTGCTCTGGGAGATGGCCTCGTTGATGGCTTTGTTAACCTGCTCGTAGTTGTAGTTTTGGTCTCCGGCGTGCTTCCACATGTGGGATTTGAGCGAGGGGGGATGACTGCACACGTAGCCACAGAGGGAGCACCTGGAAGAGAGAATATTATCAAATAAGAGAAAGAAAAAGGAGAGAGAGGGTGTGCAGCAGAGTGAGAGCAGATCAAGTCGAGGGTGATTCAATATGCGTACTGAGGTTTGACTAATCCTTCTCATACTTTCTATCAAGAGGTATCATCCTGACTCTACAGAGGAGCTGGAGAGACAGTGAACGCCACGGAGAGGGGGGAAACGGATTTACAGCATGACGAAAAAGAATTATGGGTTGTGTCATTATGAACTGTTCAAATGCTTCAAGTTTCAGGTATCTTTTAGGATAAGAACTCGGGCATACTTCCCTCATCACAGCTAGATAATGTGAGATCAGGTTAATCATAAAACAACATTCAAATGGCTAGTGTGAATATCCTGATATGTTCAACAAGCTAGCCTCTTCTCCATGATGAGCTCCTTCAGCTAACACCTCACCACCATCAGACTGTACAACATCAGTGGGACCTTCAGTCTGTCTTCAACATGAACACTGATGTTCCCCACTGTAGCCATACCCATGACTCTTATCACACCTGTCATTGACTCCCTGAATCATTTCTTACAGCTTACACAGTAAGGGTGGTTCACACTAGGGACCCGGGGCCCGGATCCAAGTACCCTTGACCCCTAAAGCCCGGTTAATTTGATCAGTGTGAACCCAAACAAACCATACTCCTACCGTACTCAGGTACTGTGCCCGACTCCACTTGAAGAGGTGGTCTCTAGCTCGATTCATGTGTACTCGAGTACGGTCCACAGGAGATGTGAACGCAACCGTACTCAAACAAGGAAGTGGACCGCTACATGACGTAATTCTTAACGGCTCCTGTCGCTTCAAATCTGTTGTAAAAGTGCAGCACGGGCTCGTTTCATCCTAGTGGTAGTAGTAGGAGGGTTGTTGTTGGCGTTTCAGAAATAACTAAAACATCCACAGTTAGCATGATGCATACTGCCACCTGATTTACAGATGGAAGTGTACATCACAGAATGATGTTACTGATGTGAATGTACACCGGGGAAGGAGAGGAGAGGGGGGGCAAGCTTGCTCAGGCCCGGTAGGATACAATTGTGGATTTCACAGGGGTGTTTATTTTTGCTTCATGTGTTGATTCAAAGAGTCAGTTATATAAAAAATTATTAAACAACAATCAATCACTACAAAGAAGCAAAAAAATCTGAACTGGGAGTGAATTTGGCCCATCATCTTCTCCCAGTTTGAATTGACCCCCCATCAGCCGGTTGCCATTGACAACAAAAGTCAGACCATCTCTCAGTGATTTTGATAATGAGGCTCTAAGTCAGACACTATACAACATATGTTCAGCATCTCAGCAGATGTACTTATTCATAAAAAAAAGGAAGAAGTAGAGAAATAAGACGTTAAGAGCTTAAGGATACAAATCCTTGCTAAAGACCTGAGGATTAAAACTTTAAAAGAGATGTCAGGATTGTTAAACTACTTATGATCATAGTTGTCAGCTTCTTAACTTAGAAAGGATTTCCCTTCGGCCCAACATTAGTGCAGCACGACTCCGCCCTGCTGCTCCATGTAAACAATAAACCGAGCGGATAAATCAGTCCACATGGTTCATGGTGACATGGTTTATAAAAAGCCAGGGAGTGTGTTTTTTGTATTGTTGTAAATGTGTTCTCTACTAGGGCTGGGAATCTTTGAGTGTCTCACGATTCGATTGAGAATCTATTTTTGATTCTGGATTCAGAGTCTATTTCTGAATGAGTACATACTTCCGGATCTACTCCAGTCATCTGTGAGACTGGCTGAATATCTTTCTGCTCCATTTGGCATTCTACTGAGTAACAGAGCTAGCCTTAGCACTTAGCAGGGAGTGACTGATTGGGCACAAAAAAAACAATATTTGGAAGTTAAGAATCTATTTAAAATCTCACAAGATAAAAATCTTGGAATCGTTCACCCCCCCCCCACCATCTATTTTCTACTGTTGCTGAATCTCACCTCTCTCCCCGTGGCCTCCAACACCTCACAGTGGTTGTGTCGAATCAGAGCCGTGCAACCATCACTGAGTGAGTTGTGAAACTCTACAACGCCAAAAGACAACGCCAAGAAAAATATACATGGAGAAGATATACTGTATGTATAATGTTGGAATGCCCTCTAGTGGAGAAAATGTGTAACTACATGCTGATGAAGGCATTGGAAACTGTAGTGTGTTGGAAACTGTTAATGATAATAATACAATCTGAGACTGTAAATTTGAAACTACAAATAATAAGGAATGAAGACCTACTTGATGTGTATCAATTATCCCAGAATGCTGTCTCATGATATTATCGTAATCGTTGCCCATGCATTGCTTATTGTTTAGTAATGTATTGTTGGTTACCCTGTGATTCCCAGACTTAGGAAAGTTTCCCCTGATGCTTCAGTGTGAAAATGTCTCTTTTAAATCGGACTCTCTTATGAAAGTGCACGGACAGATGACGTTGAGTTCCCATTTAACAGAAACTCAATAGCGCTGTCCGTGTGTTTCCTTCAATACAGAAACATGGGCTCTCGAGCTATGCAGGTACTGATGACTGTATAATACAGCATCAGTATTCAGTGAAGTGGAAATCAGCAATCAGAGTCTGTCTCGGGGTTGAGGATATTTAACACTTGAAGGAGGGCTGAGTATTCACCCCCATTCACCTCCTCCACCCGCCAACCTCTAACAGTGCAATCAGAAGCTCATTGCTCAAGTCTCCAGGCTGGCACCAGAAAGCATCAACATGGTCAGACCAGCACAGACGATAACCCCCGGCGTCTTTGTAAAGGTGCAGCGCTTCATGCTCACCGATCTCACTGTCATCAGTCCTCTCTGCAGTGGATGCATGTTTGATCTATCTCACCTGTACTGCTCCAGTAGCTGCACAGCCTGGTGCTCCTGAGGGTGCCTCCTCATGTGGCTCTTCAAACTGTTCATGTTGGTGGTGGCAAAATCACAGCTACAACACCTGGCAGTGCGGGAAAAAAGGAAGAAGACGTTGAGAAGAGAGGAACATGGAGAGCAAGTGGCTACTTTAACAAGCTGCCTCTTGAACTTCTGTAGCTTCTTTGTGCTGCAGCCTGGAGCGAGGAAAAGGGATTTACAGCAAAAAAAAAATTCCCTTCAACAAACCCTTCAATTTTGAGAAATTGCCACTTTAAGAATAGAACAAATCACATTTTCTTCTTCCTTGTAGCTCTGTGGATGTTGCGGTTGGAAGATGAAACTGGCTTTGTAGTTGTTTAGAGGCGAATACTGTTCAAGGTCCGCAGACTAAACTTGCGGCCACTTGCTCTGCATTCAAATAAAGTTGCAGACAAAACAAAGGATTGCACGTCTTCATGATGTGAGGGTTACTGAGGCAGGAATACCAAAAAGACTCTTTACTGAAGAAAAGTCTTGGAGAACATTTTTCTCAATAAAGAGAAATATTTAATGTGGACTAAGGGAACCAGGCATTACTGTGAAGATAATGATGCTGAATTATTCGCCCGCTCACATTAAATATAACATTCTTGTACTGTGACATTTAAACGTCGTAGTTGCCAGCTTAATGAGAAGATATCAACAATTAATGGTCAAAGTAGGTGCCATATGGTGAAGATGTTTGAGTGCAACTACCATGACAACAAAGCAGGTCAAGTGAAACTAACTGTCTTTAAACTGCAAATGATACACCCTCTCTTTTCAAATCTGACTAAACTGTGATGATGAAACTAAAAGAACACCATTACCTTTCCAACGTGATCACCACGCAAAAGGATTGTGATCATTACCACCTGTATCCACATATGCACTCCTGAAAATATCTAGATCATTTCAGGAGGACTGCTCCAGATAGTCTCCTGACCTGACTGTTTTCATATGCACCTCACAGCGAGAGACTATCCCTGTCAGACAGGAGGGGGGAGGGGGGGGGGGAAGGGGGTCTCCTGAGGACCTTAAAAAAACAATGCAGAAGCAGCGGATGAAGCAACAGAGGACGTGTAGGCCAACGGAATGACATGACATTGCTGAATTCTCCAGAGAATATCCTGCTGCGTTCTCACATCAGCTCACTCGGACTTGCTGCGGAAAAAAGTCCTAGGAGTCTGACAGGAGAAACTCCAGGTGAAGTCTGAGCCAATAATGTGGCTGTTTGCGTTCAGCTGCTCCTGTGGAGGTTTTTCAGGAGATTTCCACTAGTGTGAAAGCCCTATATATGAGAAGAATGATCTCTGGACTGTAAAGACCGTATCAAATCCACAGCACAGACGGTACAACGCAGCGGGATCTTTAAAGAGATGTTAAGCTATTCCATTTCAGTGATAGAGAGGAATGAATATCAGTCAAGCTTCAGTCCCTCTACTTTTTTTGAGATGTGTAATTCGGCACTCTTTACCTACTCGGCAGCTGTAACAGATGGATAAGTATGAGCATTTGTCCAGTCAGCAGTTTTTACATTTGTCCTTTTGTTAAGTCATTCACGTTTGAAGTGCTAAGCGAGTGATCGGTGTTTCCATAGAAGGCCTACTGAGGCCATTGGCTCTAATTCCACTAACTACACATTGTAGTGTCTTATTAAGTATTACATGAGTGTTTTATGTTGCCGTTTGCCTCTCCCAGCTGTGCGCTGGTATATTTTTATCCTGTTGGCTCTGTAAATCCGATGTGAAGGCAACACAATGAATACACGGGTGAAGTGCTAACTTTAAAGCTTTTAATCTAAAGTGTTAACAAATTAGACTGCCAGTGAAACAGTGGAAAGCAGTAATGGTGTGTTCATCCTTCTGCACCTCACTAGGAGCCAACAATCACACTTTTTCCTCCAGAGGCTTTGTTTTTAGTTCAAAGACACCTGAAGGCCTAACTGTTGTTCAT
Source organism: Labrus bergylta (assembly GCF_963930695.1). NCBI lineage: Eukaryota > Metazoa > Chordata > Actinopteri > Labriformes > Labridae > Labrus > Labrus bergylta. The sequence goes on from NC_089197.1 coordinate 4,024,512, forward strand.
GTAGACTTTAAATAACACATGATTCAGAGTTTATTCTGAATGTTACCACATCGTTAAACTGCCAGACATTGTAAGCACATGATGCCGTTTAAAATAATCAGACACTTTATGTTCATAGGAAAAAAGAAGGTATTTGCTAAGTGGAGGCATTTATAGAAGTGTTGTAGTCAAGACCACACTAACCGAGACCAAGACATGCCTGAGACCAGAGTGCTCCGAGACCGAGACCATAAATATCAATAAAAAAATCATCATCTTGTGTGCAGGCGGCGGGGAGACAGGAAGGTGGCAGCCGTAACCCGGTGGATACAAATCTAATTATGATGTATTAAAGTTAATTGTTCTTTAAGAAAGAAGCGTTTTTCCTTCTAATCAAAGTAATGACGTGGGGAAATAGCCGATCAGTGGTGGTCTTGATTTAAAATCTGAAATCCGTCCAGTCAGAGACCGAGTAAAAATGCTTTCGATTTCGAGACCACACAGATCTTCAAAAGCGGGTCGAGTACTACGACACTTCATCTTTAACCATTTTCTTTGTGGCCACAGTCATCTGTCCACAAATAAATTGCTGAAACAATCACATCTCCTGACGGTTCTTTTGCCAGTACACAGTACTGCTGGCAAAAACATGCAGTTAAAAGCCACTTGACCTTTCCATATTAGAAATGTCAGGTGTTTATTTTAGTCCATCTGATCTGAGAGCATACTGTTAAGAAAGCTGAGTTGAACAGCTGGATGAGTTCACACCTCATGGCAGTGTTGTGTTAACACACAGGCTAAGTGAGGAGAAGAGAGACACAGAGAGAGAGAGATCGCTGAGCTGCTCAGAGCACACACAGGAATATACTGCCATCTAATGCACAGTTCTGAAACGACAGGGACGACACTCAGGAACCAGCACATTAGAGAAAGGCTGGTCTGAATTGTTCAGCTTTGGTTTTGTAATTGATTATAAGGGTTTGTTGTTGTTTTTTTTAAATGGTATTAAAGGTGCTTGTAAAGAAATGGAAATGAGGAAAACGACGATGTCCTTTTGAGAATAAATTTTCTTTAACAAGCTTTTGTCAGAAAAAAATAAATAAATTAGTATCATTGTAGACCTACAAACTTTAGGCCACGTTCTCATCGTGACATTTGGGTCGCTTTCACATATGAAGTCTGGTGGACTCGGTGCGACTCAGAGCTGAACAGTGTTGCATTTTTTATTTGGTTCGGTTTGCTTTCACACTGCACTCTGTCAAGTGACCAAAAGCCTGTCAGATGTTATGTACTGTAGCAACCCGCCACTAGTTGGGGCTGTAGCTCCGGTCAGTATACTATGACCCTGAAGTAAACAACAGGACAGTGGAAGATCCTGCAGCGTCCCGTAGCGCTGTGCAGTTTGTCAGTATTTTGATGTATAAAATGGAGATAAAGACCTCATCTGTCGGCTGTGACAGGTTTAACTGGCATATCCAGACCGGAGCAATGTGTAAATACACTTGAAGGCTGGTGTTGTTAGCAATGCTAACGTTAGCCATGCTCGTCAAAACTATTTGAAATCGTTTACAGACGGCCAATTTCACCCCACAATGCACTGCTTCTCGGTTCACTCCATTGTTTTGTTTTGGTGGCGTTCTCACCTACAGCGAACCGAACTCTGGTGAACTTGGAAGCAAACCGAGACCGCGTTTTTAAGCCGACCAGAGTTCGGTTCTTTGCTCATTTGAGCATTCACACCACCCCAAACCAAACCAACTATCCGACAAAGCGCACCAGACATCGTTTGGTCGTTTCAAACGGACCAATCAGCTCAGGTGTGAATGCACCTGTAGATGTTAGTGGTACATTTTAACAACTCACCGATAAGGTTTGTCAGAGTTATGGATCCGCCGGTGGTTCCTCACCCCGACATACGTAGAGCTGGTGTAGTCGCACACGTCACATTTATACATCTTCTGTAAACCACATTCTGTAAAAGATGAAAAAAGAGCGTCAGGATCATGTGGTAATGTGATGACGACATGTCAGCTAGCTGTTTAAGTATTGGTCTATCTTTAAATCTAAAGACACAAAGAAGCTTTAAAGACATCTCTTACCTTCGTCTGTGACCCGGTCGGCGTCCTCCACCGCGGCCACAGCGTCGTTAACGGGTGTGAGAACTGCGATGTCGCTGCTGAAGCTGTGATGTTCCCTTTCATGACTTCTTAACTGACTCTAAGAAATGAAACACACACACACACACACACACACACACACACACACACACACACACACACACACACACACACACACACACACACACACACACACACACACACACACACACACACACACACACACACACACACACACACACACACACACACACACACACACACACACACACAATTCAACAAGGCAGCTTACTTTGATCTTTTCTGCCACTTTGGACTTGCAAGCAAAATAATAAAAGTAACCTGAAGTTTTTCTACTCTGTTTTATATGATCTACTAAATCTGAGTAATTAAGGCCCCGTGTCCATCTAGTGTTTTTTACTGGGCAGAAAAGCGCTGGCTGTGTTCTGCACATCCGTCCTGTCTCCATGACAACAGTCTGTTGACAACGTCTGCTGTATGACCGACACTGCTCCGTTGCTTTATTACTGTATGTTTTATATTTGAGGTCTTTTTTCCCAGCCGACACGGAGCAAAGAGGAAGTGGCAACAAAAAACAGGACCCATAGGAGGTAATAATACGTAGAAATATCTTCTATTTTGAAAAGAGCGGCGGTGACGTCAACGGCGCCTTTTTGAAAGTTTAAAGATTTTCAACGTGAGAGCTTGGAGCAGACACAGAAAAGGTGGAGTGCTGAGCTTTTTGTCTGAAGGCAGGCCGCCTGCTGCTGCAGACACTTTCTACTTATTGAAAACAAATGTAAAAAGACGCTGGCTCTCAGAACAAAATGCAAGGTTGACACACGGCCTTAGGCTGTTAATTTATTAGAAAATGTGAATTCTACTTATTCTATTGAGTAAAACACATTTAAAGAATACAAAACTCTTTGTTTCAAACTGGAAGAAATACTCTCAGGAGAGAATGAAAAGTGATTGACGTGCACTGATAGTTTTTCCTCTACCCCACTGATCCTCACTTCAGGATCTGATACAGTATCATATCGGCGGGCCAGCCTTCACCCCGTACAGCTACAAACTTTCTCAGAACTAACTTCCAAATCTGGGGGATAACACGATGAACTTGATGAAGGATGAATAATCTGGGCTGCAGATCGGCACTGGAGTCCCATGATAGCAGAATAATCAATAGTTTTCTCCTCTGCCTGTTTCATCACACTGAAGCAAACTTTCTCTGCAGCGCTGCACCACACTCCTTCAACTTTTATGTCTCGTCTTTGACTTCACACGCAAGAATAAACTCAGCCTTTTTAAGAGTAAACTCATTTTTTTACTCTTTGACTCAAAAACTGTATCAGAATATAAAGTTATACACATTTTCACAGCTTATTATGAGCAATTGCCTATACGAATCTCACCCCAGAATAAACTCTGCATCAGCTCTCATTGGACATATATGTCTAATGAGAGCTGATGCAGAGTTTATATCGTTGAGTTGAAGTGTATTAAGAAATTTTGAATTAAACAATTTTCTAGCAAACAGATTTAAATGTCTGTTATTGGCTCATGATGTGAATACAATACCCCAGTCATTTATTTGGATTAGGCCCCCCACTGGTTAAAGATATGCATGACAGAATGTTTATATGTATGCTGTTGAACTCCAGGGTCAAAGCCTGGCGCGGGAGCTGTGGAGCAGGCTCAGAACACCGAGGGCATCATGGGGCTGATTGAGGTGTATACATGCAAGAGTAAATCGAACCCTAACAGCATCATCTAAGGATGTTAGTCCGACTTTGAGAAATCTGACTCAGTCGGACAAACGCGTTGATATGTATTTTAAAAGGTCCAGTTTCAGTCAGTCCAATGAGTGATGATACACTGAGAGCAGGTGTGTATTTCACTTTTTCAAATCTGTGCCTGTACTGTTTGACTCAGAGGAAGATGCAGTGCGTCTAAACGTCATTCCTTTGCACCTTTATTAAACTTGCCTCAAGTGATTCGTGTGCTCGAGCTTTGTCTTTGACTTGAAGAATGTATCCACCTCTCTGAGAGCACCGAGCTCCATTTGAGGAATCGACTGAAGCGCAAGACTTTTCTTCTACTTCACTACTAATGTATGTCAGGAAGAGAGAGAAGTGAACAGTAGAGTAATCGGCATGTTACAATTTTCTTTTGTATCCTTTCTTTCAAAAGTTTAAATTAAATAACCCCTCTGCAGCCTATTAGAAAATCAATCTGTCTGGGCCTGTTGTACAAGTTTGGGTGTTTATGTTGAGCTTTCTTGTTCTGTTTCTGCTTTTTATTTTTCTTCATTTGAACTAACCAGGCACAATGTAAACATAGCTAAATATGTTGGTGCAGGAGAAACTGTTACCCAATGCTACATGAAAAAAGTGCACAGCTGATGTTATATTTTCTAGAGCATCAGCATAAAAATGTCTAAATGTGTATAAATGCACCGTTATATCCACTTTGTAAAACAAGCTAACAAGCTCTGTAGAGTGAGAAAAGTGAGTGACAGCGTGGAGCCCTCTCCCTCCTCGTCTGTCTACACCAGCAACAGAGAGGAGAACAGACACAGGATGTCAGGGTAAAAATGACGCTCCTTCGTGCTGCATTGCTTGTTGGCAGCTACACACAACAGATTCTCAAACTCTGAACATGATTATTCTTTGGAGTTAAAATGCTACGTGTTAGCATTAACATCTCCTCACCTTGTAGTGGAAAGCTTCTGGGCACAGCTTGCACTGATACATCCTGGTCTTGCAGTGGTGGATCATGTGACTCTCCAGGTCCTTACTGTCCGAGGCGATGTGCTCACAGATGGGACACTGATACGGCTGCCTCTGCCTGTGCACCCGTAGGTGCTGCTTAATGTAGCCCTTATTGCCGCTGCTGTAGTGACACAGGCGACACCGATACGGCCTTTCACTGCCGGGGAAGTAGTCCACCAGACCGCCATCGGACGAAGAAACTAAGCCGTCCATTCCAGGGATGGTGATGTAACCCGCAGCCGCAGCTCCTGACACCACACCGCTCACGTCTCCATTTTGGAATTGCGCATTGTCCTGAAGCTCTTTCAATATGTCCTCATCTGAGGCGTTCTGGTCTGAGCGCTCTCTTAGTCTCTCGATGACGGTAAGAAGCGACAGGCTGATGCCAGCTTTGGCTGCAGGGCTCTCCTCGTCTCCCTCTCCCAGACAGAGGGACCCCAAATCATCTTCTCTTCCTTTGCTGTGCAGCTTCAGGTCCAACAGAGCCGCTGTCGTCCCTATGTCAGATGTCTTGGGTCCGTCTGCGGTCACCTCTAAGAGTTTCTGGCACTGTGTCTGGGTCGTGATACTTTTCAGATTGACTTTGGCACTGGAGGTGGGGAGCTCGGGGGTCCTCATGGGCATAGCAACCAGGGCCTCGGCAGCCAGAGAGTGCAGCCGGAGAGACTCAGAGTGGGTCCTCTTGCGACCAGCTGGTGGGATGTTTTCATCCCGAGGAGAATCGCTGCTCTTAGGGACAGAGGGTGTAATATCAGCTCCGTATTGCTGGATGTCAGTGTCACTACCGGCGCTGAAGCCAATCTCCACCTCTTCCTTTACAGGTACACCGTGGTGCTGCTCTTCCTCCTCTGCAGCCAATAAGCTTTTGTCCCTGTCCACATCTGGGTTGAGTAGAAGAGGGTTAGATGCCATGACTGAATCCTCGGCTGAAGGAAGGCGTTCGACTATCACGTTGATATGGCCGGCGCTGTTTGGACTGCTGTTGATAATCTTCTGAGCGGATGACAGTAAACTGTCCGTGGTAGAATTGTTATCATGGTGATTAACAACTTCCATCTCAGCCTCTGTCGTTACCTGCACCTCCACCAGGGGCTCCTCGGATGTCAGGTCTTTGAGAGGGTACACACTCTCCTCTTCCTCTGTCTTTGGACTTTTACTCAGATCAGAAACGGGATTAGTCAACACGTCCTGGTTGTTCTCAAGAGCCACTGGAGCAGAAAAGAGCTGGAGCTTGAAGGCAGTGGGCATGCTTTTCTCCTGAAGAACCGGGGACAGAACAACTATCTCCTCTCTGTTTGATATAGTGTTGGCGGCAGCCTGGGCCTCTCTCTTTGCTGGAGCCTCTTCTTCATCCTCAAAGATGGGGTAAGAGCAGTCCACCAGGCCGGCGTGCTTCCAGGCATGGGTCTTGAGCATCCGCTGCTGGCTGCACACATAGCTGCAGATCAAGCAGCGGTACAACCCATACTCCTCGTAGCTGTACCACTTCTTCTTCTGTGGTAGCTCTTTGGATTCCTCTGCTGAGCTTTTGATGAACTCTGTTTCGATGCTGCTCCCAGTCCAGTCTCCCTCCTGCTTTCTTAAAACCTCTTCCTTGTCCTCGCTGTAGGAATCACAATGACTCGTGTTCAGGTTGCCGCCGTTGTCGAAGTGCATGCTGACATGTTGCTCCAGCTGCCTCTGGTCTCTGGAGGTGAAGCGACACTCGGAGCACATGAGGATGAGGTCGCTGTGCTGCTCATTGTGCTGCTTTAGGTGCTCCTTCAGCAGGGGCAGCGTTTGGGAGAGATAGGGGCACAGGCTGCACTGGTAGCACGTCACAGTCCGCTTGTGGTCGCTGCTGACGGGGTTCTCAGCGACCTCTGTTACCATGGAGCCGATGTTGTTGTTGTTATCATCCCCTGACAAAGTAGAACCAAGAGCGCCGTCATCTACACTGCCATCTAATCTAGCATCCACTACATTTTCCTCCTCCTTAACGTTCCTCTTTATTTTTCTAAAGGGAGAGTCTGCTCTGCTTCCTCTCGTCCTCTCCCCACCACCGCCCTCCCCCCCCGCAGCGAGGGCATGTTGAAACGCCCTTTTCTGTCCCGCCAAGGTGCAGCGACGCTGGGGACGCTTCTCGACAATTTTGCTGAGCTTCTCGATGACCTGGATGAGAGAGTCTGCAGCTTGTTTCTGCTGAAAGCTGTGGGAGGCGTCCTCCTCTACTGCCTGCTGGGACAGAGTTTGGGGGACGTGTCCCAGTGCTGAGGCAGTGGAGGACGAAGAGGAGGCAGAGGAGGAGTGTGTGACGAGTACAGCCACATTGCTGATCTCCTCCATGACCTAGCAGAGAGAGGAAACACAGAAATGAGTGTTAACTATATGCAGTAATAGGAACACTATTCTAAAACAGAAAGAAGTATATCTGAAAACAATGCCTAAATGCTCCACGATAGTTTTGTCTACAATGTGCCTTTAAATCAGAATTCAAACCATCACCAACACTTCAACTCATACATTAATAATTACAGTTTAAGCATTGATAAAAAAAAGGTGGGTGGCATCAACTTTAACCCAGCTTAGCCACATGCTTATGGTACAACAAAACAATATGGAACAGTTTAATTCACATTGATTTTAAAGAATATCCGTCTCTGGTTCCTAATATTTTCCACTTTGTCCCCTGTCTAGATTTTCTTTGAGTAGTTTTAACTGGTTTATAAAATAGAATCAAATCAATTCTGGTGGATTTATGTCTTGGAAACGCAAACAAGACCATTAGTGACGAGATGAACTTTACTATACAGAAACTTCTAATGCATTACGCTGCTGTCACAGGTAGGTGTCAGACAAATTATTACACGGGCACGCTGAAGAAACAGACTTTATCTTTTCAAGTTTTCCACAGCAGAGATTCACAATGGGTGATACATCAGACTGTTTAAATAAAGCAGGGGGAGATTTGTGTCCTTAAACACTACTTAAACATGTCGAGGACGATGTATGCTCTCAGTTGATGTATCATGCAACATAATTTATCAGACCAGCATGATGACACATGCATCTATCCCTGGATTTAAAGGTTTTTAAATAAATATTTTACTGGGAATTATTTTTTATCTCTCAGTGCTGTAAGCAATCAGTAATGTTTATCTGAATAATAGGGCTGAACTATAATGGGAAAGTGACATTGTGATATCTTTTCTCTCTGCGAGATAAATGGAAAAATACAGTTATAAAGTTATTCCAAACAAATGCAGCGAGTTTCAAGAGGCTTAAATATGGACAATAACATTTCAATCTTTCACTCATGATTTAATTAATACGAATTTTAAGTATATTTTAACTTAGGCCAGCACTATATGAGAAAAAATAACTTCCAACAAAGAAGAAAAACTATAACATGACTGAAAATAAATTCATTTGAACAATATGCAGAATGTGTTTTTGGATGTCTGGGGTCCCCAGCGGGGGTCACGAGGCCAAAAAAGGTCACGAGCCAAAAAAGTACTTTTGTTTCCATACTGCACACAAAGCTAACGCTGTTGGAAACAGGAGAAAAGTTTGCAAAACACATGCTAATAAAGTGAGGCCTTTTACAGGAACGGAAACTTGTACTCGTATAAATGTCTTTAATCTGAGGGCTCAGCGTGATTAACAGTTTAGCCCTTTGTATGTATTATGTGTTAAAAAGAGAGGATTGAGATAATCTGGCTTTCTGCATCCAAGACTTTTCAACCGATGTTATCATCAGGTCAGAGTTTATATTGGTATGTAGAACACACAAAGAATACAACACTTTTAGACGTTGAAAAATGAAACAATGGAGCCACTTCTCTTCCAAAAATAAGTGTTATGATTAGGCATGCTTCTATTTTGAAGTGCACTGTTTACCCAGAGTCGAGTGAAAGGATCCACTGTTTAGCAGGAAAGGAAGCAGCCCAAAGGACCCCCGTGATAAGGGGTAATAGCTTAACTGGTTCATGATAAGACCCGCCTCTGCTGGTCAACACAAAGCCTTCAAGACAGGAGCACCATGTGCTTGTGTTTACAAACTAAGCTTGAGGGGAAACAGCTCACAAATCCTGTGGTTTTAAGAATCCAGAACACTTCCCTAGTTCTCACTTTTCTGACCACAACTCAACCTTCCTCATTTCTCCCACTTCTGCATTCGTGGGACCGTGTGTTTCAACAATAGTGGGGAGGCATGCATGGAGAGTGGGCAGCCAAATAAACGCAAGAAGCACTGGCTGTAACCCTGCTTAGTTTCCATGGTAACAAGCACAGCGTAGCTATAAATAATAAAACAGTTATGGTTGTTTTATTGAAAATGGGATTGTTTAAACGGGAACTCAAACAATCCACCACGGTCACGTCTGTCTGTCACTCACATAATGTGAGAGTGTGATATTTAAACAGAGCTGGAGTGAGACCCTCCAGCTCTGTCAGGGGCTAAAAATAACACACACACACACACACACACACACACACACACTCTCACTCTCACACACACACACACACACACTCACACACACACACACACACACACACACACAGATGCAGTTAAAACAATAAAGAGACGTTACCATGGAGACAAGAAAATGAACTTAAAGTGAAAGACACACTGTTAGCTTCACAGCCTGCTATGCTATGCAAACACACACACACACACACACACACACACACACACACACACACACACACACACACACACACACACACACACACACACACACACACACACACACACACACACACACACACACACACACACACACACACACACACACACACACACACACACACACACACACACACGAGTCTCACACAGAGCTAGCAGTTGCTCACATGAATTTAAAAGAACAGCTGAATCATCGTTTCGGTAAATGAGTGACGGAGGAGCGAGTTGAATAACAAACATACTCACTGAGGGTTTAAAGCGCGACGCTCTTTGTCCTCAACACATAAAAAAACTGCTTTGTTTTAGTCGTTAGCCATAAAAAAGAAGTGGCCTCCCTCTCTCTCTCTCCCACATTGCAAAATGGCGAGGATGGAATACGAGTCACGTGACCTGGAGTTTTGGTCAGGTGACCAACGCGGACACGTTGATTGACAGGTCGGCCTGATGCTGCGTTCAAGTGCTCAACACGATGTCGCTTTGTGGAAACACACGGGTTTGTCGAGTGACATTTTATCGATAAAGAGAAAGCAGATTGGATGAATAATGAGAAAATAAGAGGAAAATTGGTTAAATGTATTTTTTTATTGCAATCCCTGTGAATGTATATTCTATATATATATAATTGAATTTAAATTATCAACTCATATGAATAATGCTACACACTGTGTGTTTTTAATTTTAATAACAATAACTCTGGAGGTGTAAATACCTTGTATTATTCTATTATTGTATTTTTTTACCCTTTATTTAACGGATGTAAATATGTTTGATTTTTAACTTCTTGTTATTTTTAATAATTATATTCCTGCTTCCTGTTTTCTAGAGCTGTTGTAACACAAAAATTTCCCCCATGGGGGATCAATCTTTAATTTATTCACACCTTTAATGCAAATAGCCTTCTGTAAAACTCTACCTTATGTAAATGACCCAACCTGTCACATAGCCTAACTACATTTTGTATTATCATGATGTTTACTTCAGCATCTTTTGCACTACTCACCTTATTTAGTCTTGTACATATTATTCTTTGCTCATTTGTTTATTGTTGATATTTAATGTTGTACTTTTGAGAATGTTCAGTTCACCAAAGTTAAATTCCTTGTGTGTGTAAGCATACCTGGCCAATAAAGCTGATTCTGATTCTGCACATTAAACATATCTGCAATATTCACCAATACATGCAAGAATTTCCATTTATGTGTTAGTGTCTAGTCTTTAAGCCTTAAACAATTTTTTTTGTAATTAATTTTAAAAAGGAAGCAATTAAAGTTGCTGAGGGCAAGATAAGACTTCAAGTTTCCTTTGTTTTCATACGTGTGTTGTTTTATTTTTGTGTGACGTCTGCTTTAGATTCATTGTCAGACTAAAATACCTGAAGCGATTTCTCATGCTTTGCATTGTTTCTATTTAGCCTTGCCCCTCCCCCACCACTGTCAATTCCTCCGGGCCCCACTGTGGGAATCACTGCTGAAGACAACAGATATTTTCTTAGGACTGTTTTTACTCACAAAACACACTTCCTCCTTTGAGACATGATTGAACTTTAGAATGTAAAACTAATTTATTGGTCTCTCCACTTTTCTTTTACATAAGCCTCTTTTGCTAACGTCCCTACAAGGGCCATATTCGTTTTCAGAAAGCCTTTATTGAAAACTAAAAACTGCAAACTTTCAATTCTTACACCCCAGAGTCAAAGCAAAGAAGTGTTTTGATTCCAAGTGCTCCTCCAAGTGCTCAGCTCAGAGTCTGCTGTGATTTCTCTGGGTGAAAATTAACCCTAAACAGAAAACATAAACCAAAATCCATATGAGGAGAAAATTAGCTTTCTTTTTCATTTTAGTCTCCCGGGCCTCATAGATTAAAATATGCTCTTTCTGTAGACTTAGCTATTTAGCTTGGATATTTTCAGGCCGACCTTTAATCAGGTCTATGTCTTCAGGGAAAGCTAAGTCTGGTATGGGAGTACACTTTAACTAAAACAAAATAATAAAATGATTTAGAAGTCTAAATGTTCTTATTGATAATGATAATAATATAAATTGTGACTTTCATCAAGTGGAAGAGTAGGGGGAAAAATGTTACCTAATTTGAATTCCTGTGTAACAATGACACTTAAACACTGTAAAAAAAAAAAACAACAAAAAAAAAACATTACCGAAAGATTATCATCATTACTGTGTGTTCACAGAGCTGTATAAGAAAAGGCTGCAGTAGATCATCTGGAGTTCATCACAGGCTGTGGTGGAGCTTTAGTTCAGGGAAGACCTGTAACATTGTATACAGCTGATCGCTACCCTCTAGTGGTTACTTGAAGACAGTGCATCTACTTTCCTTACTGATATGAACAGTGTGGAAACTACAGCATCAGTCTTGAGCTGTACAATTAAAAAGTCATTTTTTCCATAGAAAACCACATTTAAATTAACCATAAAAAATGATTGCAGACACAGTTTCCCAGACTTTATATTTAGACGAGAGAGAATTGCAACACATGTTGATCTCGTTGCCACTTGGAGATTCATGAATGTAGTGTTTCATGAATGTAGTGTCGGTCTTTTGCCCGCTGCATGCTGCCAGAACAGCTTCAGTGTGCTTTGGCATCGGTACATCAGTCATTAAGACATGACGGGAGACACACCATGACACACAATTACAAAAGAATGCTTTAAACATTCAATCAATCAACCAAAATGTATTCAATTGAAGCACAGATTCAAACTAGTCAGTGTTGTGTGATGTGCTTGAGTGTTGGTGTTGTATGGTGCAGCCAATGAAATTGAAGGATAAACAAATATAACCAAAGAAACAGGATCGACATAAATGTTATCAGAATCAGAATCAGAATCAGAATCAGAATCAGAATCAGAATCAGAATCGTTTTTTATTGCCAAGTGCATTCACACATACGAGGAATTCATATTTGGTGTTCTGGTGCAAAACATTCAGCAAAGGACTAAAGCAAAAATAGACGGGGTGTTGAAGCTGGCAGCAGAGGGGAAGAAACTGTCAAAATCTATAATTATATTATTATATCTGTTACTTCCCCTCTGGACTTAATACAAAAGTGTCACCCAGAGAGAGGCACGATAGCGTGATAGAAACCACCCTGAGTTGTGCAGCCGCAGACTGGACTCTAACCTGCCCACACCCCTGGACCCTCAGGTGGCCAGTTACCCTTTATAGCACCTGCAGAGTGCAGACCAAGAGCACACACAGTGCCCATCCAGCACCTGGTATCACATGAGACCCAGAACACAGTCTCAGAAACTCCCATGCGGTGTTTTTAAGGTTTCGATACACGTCAGTCCAAAATCTTTCAAATGAAGGTAAAGATCAGGGTTAGGGGTGTGTGCCTCTTTCAGTGGGTTAAGTTGTGAAGACTGCCAAATCCAGTCTGAGTCACTCAAAGATTTTTTAAATGAAACCATTCAGTGACTCCTCCTGCCCAGTAGGTGCTATTTCTGTTCTGAAGGGAAGGTCAGGATACACATCTTCGTTGGCACACACAGAGTTCATCACACAGAACAACTTTGTGCTGATATTCTGAACCCTTCCTTCTAAGGAGACAGTCCCCCCATTACGGATCCAGCAGATCCCCTTGGTGTGGGCCTCAAGCTTTCAGGTTAACATTCAAAAAGTTTACCATGTATCTTTTAACAGCTCCAAACAAATCTGTGCTGTCAAACTACCATTGATTTCTGCATACTGGACTATATGGGGAATTTTAACACACAATGCACATTAATAACTTCCTTGACTACACTGATATATAATGAGCGTTTAAGCATGTTTCTGTAGAGCGACTGAAACAGTGTTATTTAGTTTTTCAGTGTTTTATTTCGGAGAAAGGGGGAACCTTTAATGTAGGATACATTGACTGTGTGCATGTATGGAAGAGAGCACAATGAGTGAATACTGAAAATGCCTGTAACTGATGAGCAAACAAGACAAAATACTCCTTTATTGATCTTTAAAGGGGAAATCCAAGTTTTCATCAGCAAAAAGACAAGAAAAAAAAGTGTGCAATTGAGTACAAATACAAATTAGAATACATGAGAATGAATAAAAACAAAGTGCATTTACAATTATTTACAAGTACCGTAAAACTTCAATTAGTAGCTCGGGTTTTCATTTGTTTTAATCTATGAAATGACTGTTCCTTTATTTGGGACAGCGTCAACACAAGACAGGCATTTCATTCTTTTTTAAACACAACTGGTGCACAGCAAAGATTGGAAAGATCTGAGAACTGGGCCTCAAATGGGGTTGGGCTTTGATTTGAAGTTTACAGTAAGTATAAAAATAAACGAACACACCCATTAACGGCCAATCCAAAAAAAACACACACAAGACATTCAGACATGTTGTGCAGTAAGTGGCAGGTTGTATTAGAAGTGAAAGTTCAAATACAGAAATTTGGTCAAATATTGTTGAAGGAAGCTTTGGCCTAATGAATGTACCTAGACGTGTTTATTATAGAGAGCCATGTACCAGCATGATGAGAGTCAAGGACATGTTTGCTGCCGAGCCTGGGAAAGTTTGCTGATTATCACTTTTGGGGGAGAGTCAGTGAAAATGTGTTTCCCATGAGCAGCAGGTGTTCTTCTGGAGTCTCAGATAAAGTTCAGGCAGACAGGACGGTTGTATAATCACACTGCTTAGAAATACTTCAAATCCAGAGGCGTTGCTTGTCAACAGGCAAAGCAGGCAACTGCTTGGGGGCCCCTGAGGGCTCACAAACTTAAACCAAAGCAGTGGACCAAATGTGCTAATATTGCAATGACAGTAGGAAACCTCCCTTTGGGGGCCTCGTCTAACAGCACTCACTCTCCTTGCCCTGCTGAATGTTGCATGCATTATTGCTGCAGGCCAAAGTTTGTCAATGAAAGTCACCAAATAAAAATTAAGAGGAATTATCCGATAGAAAAGAATGGTAACAGAAAAAAATAGAAAAGGAGTAATCGTCAAGACTCTAGCAGACATGATGGTGATGAACGCTGGTTTGAGGACCCCCCAATGAATTATTGCTTTTAGGCCCCTGAGAGACTTTAGAATCAGCACTGTTCAAATCTCACTGAGCATCAAACACTGGCCTCCTTACTGTAACCATGGGCTCAGTTATAATAGACTAGCTGTCTGTACGACCTGCTATGAGATGTGTTTTCTGAATGAATGTGATGTGATTTATATGAACTGTTACTGTAATCCTACAAATTAAAATGTTGTTTTGTGATACACCTCCAGGTGGGTTTGAGTTTAAAATCAAATATTTTATTCAAAACCAGAAACTCTCTGAGACCTCTGTGCTTTGATCGTGGACCAATCAGACTCTTACCTCAACCAAACTTCTAGCAACAAAAAGGAGTCAAAAAACAAATTGTCAGCCAAAAGTAATCTTTATTTCTTACAAGGTTAAACAGAAACTCAGAGGAAGGGAAACATGGTGGCTGGCTCAGGCTTTTGCTGTCAGCCGACAGGTGAAGCAGAACAGAAGTTGAGGAACGTGTGGCGGTCAGGTAGTACCTCAAAGAAAACAAAACAGTGTCAAGTTTGCACATAACAAGTGCATGTGCTGACCTCAAAGTCACATCATTTACACAGCAGGAAGATTCTTTACTGCACTTTTTAAAAATTAATATTATATAAATATTTTTTAGTGAGTTTTAGATATAATAAATAAACAAAAATCGACAGCAGGGTTGGGCAGGCACATTCCACATTGCCCCACAGAGTAAAGTGCAAAAGAATAAAGATAAAGAAGATAGCAACAGCCCCTCCCCTCCCTCCCTCCCACTCCCCACCCATCATCACCCACATGTTTCCTGGTTTATTACTAATGCACAATGACTAGGAGTTCACTTGCAGTGCAGCAACCTCCACAGAGTCAGGTAGTTCTGTTTGTGTCAAAGGTGGATTATAAAAACACTGAGCATGATCTGAAAACTCAACATGAAGTGAAACATGTTACACAAGCTCAGTTACACACGTGAAGATGACTTTGGATTCACTCTTTGTCCGTCTAACAGAGGAGTACTTTCCTGCTACACACTCCTCCTTTGTTCCTGTAATATCAACTCAGGCCAGAAGAGGTCGCCGTCCAACAAAAATGCAACTTTAACAGAGCTTTAAACAGTCTTGTTTTTTTATGTATGATAGTCTGTTTTGAGAACCAAAGACTGTAAATATGAATGTTTGAAGCCTGAGTAACGTCAGCCATCTCTTCCTGCAGGGGGCTCTGGAAGCTCATCAGCAGCAGCCGCCATGTTGGAAATCCTGTCTCAGTCTAACTTTCAGTCAACCTAACGACAGGCTGAGAGCTGGAGCTGAGGCGGGTTTTAAACCTCCTGTCCAACAGTTACATCAACATTACAACCTGTCAATCATGTCAGCTACCCGCCTCACCATGAATGATTCTACAATTCTACAATTCTACAATTCTACAATTCACTTAGCAGACTCTTTTCTCCAAAGCGACGTACATCAGAGAGTAAGAACAACACAAGCAAGGATCTAGAAAAAAGGGAACAATGTCAGTAAGAGCCAACGATCAGCTTTGAGTCTGATTGGACACACAGGTGCTGACAGGAAGTGACCAGAAGCAAAGCACAACATTGAGGGCAGTTCTTGAGAGCTCTAATCAGTATAGAAACCATCTTATAAGTCGTCATTATCAAACAAAAACCATCGTCATTACCATCATCATCATCATCATCAGTAATATGATGATGAATAACATGTATCGTTCATAAAATCTAAACGGAGCTGTTCAAAATAATGTCACCGCCTGTACAGTGTGTGCCAGTGATGACAATAATCAGACCTATTTTGTTTTTTGTACCAGGCTGTAAACATGTTTATTTATGCTGTAAAAATGTATTTTTTTGGCTGTTGTGTGTATGTTACTTCCTGTGTTCCTGCAGCCAGCCTCTAGTGGACAATTGATAAACTGCAGGATTTTGCATTTCTTCATTTTTCAAGACCGGAGGTTGTCGCTTTTCTTGTAACATGTTTGATGAACTCATTGGATGAAACTAAGGAATTCATGTAATGTAAAAACATTAAGTGTGCACACAAGCAAACACACACACACACACACACACACACACACACACACACACACACACACACACACACTACAATGTAATGCATCCTTTTGGTGTTAAACAAGGCTGTGCAGAAAATGACGTCCTTCATTGTTGGCTCCCTCCATCCACATGTGATTCATATGAACCGTGAGCCCCTCCACCTCTTATTACCTCGGCCGGCTCTCCATCAAAGGTACACCGAGGCTGTTCTCTAATCTGAAGTGACAGCCCATACACTTCCACTCACACATTACACTGTAGCCTCGGGCCTCTGAGCCTGCTCCTTTCAAAATGTTCAACCAGGTTATTTCTATTGAAGTATTAAAGTCATACTTCAGTTTAAGCTATTATTTCAGGGTTTGTTATTTTTTCCAACTGCAGGGCTGAGTGAGGATTGATTGAATGGGAATGAGGGTAAAGGAGATCCGCTGCAGAGGCTGAAATGAGGAAATGTGCAGAATGAAAAAAAACAAAGGATGAAGGGTTACTTTACCTGTGTTTACATGTTTGTCATCGGTCTTTAGCTGGACCAAGAAGATTTGATGATTGGCCTCTGGCTTGTATAAAAAAAGACAAATTCAAGGTATTTAATTAATGTATTTTACACTTTTTATTTTTCCCCCCACAGCTTTTTATCCACGGTTTCCAGGCTTCTTCGAGGGAAGAGAGACTGATCAGTTATATATGATTATAACACACTGTCACATCACACTCCTAGGTTACCTGATGATAGAGGAACAATCCTCAAGACACCTGCTGTGGATACAAGTTGTGCAGAAAGCTAATAACTTATTGCAATAAAATTGTGCTTGAGACATTTTTGCAATTTAAAAAGTAAAACCTGTTCTTGGAGTTTGTTTATGTGGACTTGTGCATCCTGGTTTTTGAGTCTTATCCCAGTTTTGATCATAATATATGGTGTTTAAGCACGCAGAGAAACCTGGTGACTCATATCCCTGTATACATGATAAATACTGATTACTGCATCTTATTTGTAGTGTTGTAGTACTCTTGTTTCAAGACCACTTTGTGAAGGTCTCAGTCTCATCTCGAAATCAAAAATATTTTTACTTACTTGGTCTTGTCTCGGTCTCAGACGGATTTTAAATCAAAACATCTCTGAGGGGAAATTCTGGTTACACACACTTAGGATGTATGTAAAATGGTTATATTCATACTTAAACGATAAAGAAAGAGCTGATATAAAAACACCTTTCCATGTTTTTAAAATCTGAATCATTAAGAACGGGAACAGAGTTTGAAATGTAAAATCATTTTTAGTTTACCTCACTTTTATGATACAACACAACAACATCAGTCACAACCTCAGATGATTCTAATGTTTCTAATTTGAACGTAAAGAAGGGAAATGCAGCCGTCAGACTAAAAGTAAATAAACCATTCCACGATCTAAAGTTCAGTTGAAACACCGTTCAAGAGAGTATTCATGATGGAAGTCTGTGTGATGTCCTGCTCAGCACCTTCATGTGCATCAATTTTAGTCTGAACTTTCTTGCTGCTGTTCCAAAGATGACCACAGGGTGGCAGTGGTGACCTTCTGGCCAGGGGAAGGCAGACGCAGCAGAGCGACACGAGCATGAAAACAGAAACAGAAAACATTTGAATGGTAATAAATTGTTATTTAATGTATTTTTTTTTTTTTTTTTGCATCAGTTAAAATCAAACATGTGAAACTGTTAACCTAAACCTTAAGATATCAGTGAGCTACTCATTGAAGGCAGTGAGGAATAAAGTATCCTAAGTTATTGAGAATTTATTTTATTTTTTAAAGGAAAGAGAGGGAAGATTACATGTTTTTGAAGGAGGGATCAATAATTGTTTTTTTTTGGGGGGGTTGCATAAAATACAAATAATGTTGTGGGTATTGTTGTGGAGAGGTTGAGGAAATTATGATAAGAGAATAAAAAGGAAAAAGTGAGATATGGGTGAGAGGTATAAGGATACTTGCAGAGCCGAAGGAAAACGTATAGCCGTGGGAGAAAAGGTGAAAACGACGGGATAAAGAAAGAGGTCAAGCCGTGGATTTGGTTCCTTTCTTATGTGACGATGGACTGAGGGCAACGAGGAGGGAGAGAAATGTATAATATAAAGGAGGAGAGAGAGGGAAGGGGGGGGGTTATTGTTTTTGTGGCAAATTGATGTGATCCATCTGAACCATATGACTCCTGCAGCGCACTCCCTGAGTGACCAGCGCCACGACACACCCAAGGGCAACTAGAATTGCATTGTGCCCCCCCCCCCCCCCCCCCCCTTTCCCTTTTTTTTTTTGGGGCAATAAGAGACGATGAATGTTCTCCATTTTTCCACGGGAGTGAGCAAACAAAACGACAGCCTGTAGTTATATGTATCGCAGTCCTTCTTGCCCTAAAATATATTCTACACACACACACTCACACACACACATACACACACACACACACACACACACACACACACACACACACACACACACACACACACACACACACACACACACACACACACACACACACACACACACACACGTGCGGTCTGGGAGGTGGGCATGAGACTCAGCTTCCCGGGTCATTTTCTTTAGAGTTGCTGCTTTATTGTGTTCGCTGATCCGATTTTCCCTCCTCTCCGGTGTGATTTCTCTTTCTGCTGCCCCGGCCAATCTTACAGCCACGGTTCACCTGCAAAAAGAAAAATAGTGTGACCTCCACACCAACACACCAACACACCAACACTAACAACATAACATAACAACAACAACAGCAGCAACGTGGCATAATAATGCTTTCACTTGAGGAATGAGAATAATGTGTCTTCATGATCTATCTGGGCCAGATCAAATCTATGAATCATGTTATTAAGGAGGAATTGGAGGCTGGGCTCTGAGGGGCTCTGAGGGGCTCTGAGGGGCTCTGAGGGGCTGCTGTGGAGGGGCTGCTGTGGAGGGGCTGCTGTGGAGGGGATTGTATGGAGTGTGTTAGGTGGTGTGTGTTTTAAATATGAATGGTGGCGTTACTGAGAGTGCTGCAGGTTCTCTGATCAGTTACACAAACATTCTTCAGTTTTCTTACCGTCCACAAATAATATGAAAAGGCAAAAGCTAACAATTGGGGGTGCGGATGGCATAGCGGTTAGGTTGCACCCCATGCAAGGAGGCTGTAGCGGGTGGCCCGGGTTCAAGTCCAACCTGAGGCTCCTTTCCTGCATGTCATTCCCACTCTCTCTCTCTCTCTCTCTCTCTCTCTCTCTCTCTCTCTAATGGCAAAAAGCCAAAAATAAATCTTAAAAAAATACAAATAAAATAGCAATGAACGTATGCTTGTGTGTCCATGTACCAATATGAGGGGATTAAAGCCTTACAGATCGGAAACCATGTGCTCGATATGGTATGATATGCAGCATGTAGTCTGTTTGACTACAGATGATCCAGTCAGTTATTATTGTTTAAAATCCCAGGTTTTATTTAAAGATTTTAATACATTTTTATTTGCATTTAATCTTTTTTAAACCAGTTTGGTCCCACTGAGATTAAGAACGTTAGAAAGTTAAAGACGGAGACAAAAAGAGAGTCAGTGGTTCAGAGAAGTCGAGCTAAAAACATCGTTGTTACATCATGTGACTGGTGGGCAACCGAGTGAGATGTACTTGTGCTTGATAACACTGCTTCATACTTCTTTTCCTCTTAATTACACACAGAAAAAACTGTAATCATAGCTTCTTAGACTCTTTTGCGCCATGTCCTGCCTCCTGAGGCCCCTCCCCCTTTTTGCCCGATGTACAGTGAACGTCTCGCCCTGCGAATGTGAACAAGCAAGTCAGGGAGATTTTAAAGGCAGCCATCCAGAAATTCTCTCAATTTTCAGGACTCCATATTTGAAATGAATCAGGTTTTTGCATCGACTGTAAGAGACGTATTTGTACATTCTTACTTAAAAAAATGAAAATATCATAAATGCTGAAAAAAAAGGACTAAAAACTGTGACATTGTTGTGCAGTCAGATTTTTAGATCTCTGCTATTGCACATGTGGCTGTGAACCCAGGAGAGAGACAAGTTAGAGGAGATGAGCGAGTGAAGAGAGAGAGAGTGGAAACTGAAGAAAAAAAAAAACCTCTCTGTGTGTTGACTGTAACCTAAGTGTGCACTCACTCGATCCAAAGCTGCTCTCACTCTTCTCTCTGCTTGGCTCCCGTCCAACGAAACAAACACAACGCCGTCATGAGACGTGGTCGGCTACGAGTGACGAAGAACAGAAGGAGCGTTCACTCCTCTTCTCACAGATATCCAGACGAGAGACGTCTACTTATTGCTGCTCATTTAAAATTTGAAGCTTCAAACTTAAAAAAAAAAAAAAAAAAAAAAAAAAAGCAGAGAAAGGAAAAGAAGTCAGAGGCTGCAGCGACATTAGCGACATTATAGGTCCTGTTATTCCCCGAGCCAGGGAAATTAATTACTTATTGATCAAGAGAGCGGGTGAATAAAATGAAGCGAATTAATAAATAAGTGAATAGATAGCAGAGCCAGGGCCATAGGTGGGCTACTTGTTCACATTTGCAAACATCATGGTTGGCAGATTCCATTTGTTTTCCATTTCATTACGACCAAAACACGGCCGCGTGCACACTGCAGCTCAAGGGTTCATTTGTAAGAATATATGAAAAAAGACTCAGCCCATGCATGTTGATATCTTAAGTTTTGTGGGGAGAAAAATCATATTTTTAAGGCCTCTGAGAAATCCTGCACCACTTCATTAAAGTCTACGTTTTAAAGGAGCAATTAAACGGCATCATTTCCCTCTTTTAACGATTAGTTGTTTCAAATTATACGAATAGTTAAATGGCAATAATTTTTACCCGCGCTTCTAATAAACGTCCCTGCTGCTGCAAAGTTGCGCGCTGATTGGAACCTTGCCTTCAAAACTTTCTAAGTACACATCATTAGGCCTCAGTGCAGCACGGTCCGGCTAATAAACAATTATTTATAACAAATTATTGCCTAATGTATCAAATTAACAACGTGCAGCGCGGGGGGAGATTTACACAGCATGCTTGCCACATTTATTACATTTACTTAAGGTATTCAGCGATGCACATTTGGTGTAAAAACTCATCTTTTTTTATAGACGCTGCTTTATGGAGGAATGTGTGAGATTAACAGTGTGAAGTGTGTTTTTGTTTGCTTGATTTATGGACACCATAAAGTCATGTTTATTGGGCCCGGTGCAAATAATTAAATGGTGGAGTTTTAAGTGCAATATTCACCTAATGTAAAAAAAGGAACGGACGGAAATATTGCCTCGTAAAGTCGGAGTTATCTCCAAAGTCAAAGAGTCAAAATATTTACATCGATAAATCTGTCCTTAACACCTCGCCGCTAACAGGGGTGGACGGCCCGACCAGTTGGCTCCGGCGGCAGCTTGACTTAGATGGATGTCGGCGGGAGACGCTGCTGTTGTTTTTCACTGCTTCTAATTGCCTTTTTACCCTCCAGTATGGAGAGTTTAGGACAAAGAGGAGGAAAAGTTCCTCTAACTACAAAACACACAAAGAGTCATGCAAACATGCAGAGGTGCACAAAACAAAACCACATCACCCGCTTCAATTTGTTTCATTCAGCATCCTTCGCAGCAAACTTCTGCATGCACAAACACACACTGATTCTGTGTGTGTGCGGTACAAGCAGGCGGCAACACACTCAAACAAACATTCACCCAACTAGGTCAAAAGCAGAAACACAGAACAGAGTCAGATTGATTCCTTAAGATATTCATAGTAATCTTAAAATTCCTGCTTGTTGGGTAATAAGACACTTTATCATCACATGCTCTGACAGGGTACATTAGTCTTGACCTGCCACAGGGGGGGGGAAGAAACGGATGCAGTTTGATCACCATAACAACCAGCTTATTGATTGTAACACTGTGTGGCTGGGTCATGTATCCAACACTCACACTGCAAAGAGAAGGTGAGAGGAAGAGAGAGAGAGAGAGACGGACTGAGGAGCCTCCAGCTGCCCCCCCCCCCCCCCCCCCCCCCCCCAAAAAAAAGAGGACAGCTGTGTTTCTGTGTGCAAAATCTGTGCGCGCATTTATCTTCTTTTTCTGACAGTTGTCTCTGTCAGACTCCTCTCTCTTCAGTCCAGACATGAACTCTCAGAGGAAGACACATTCCTGCTGTCTTTGAGTCAAGACATTCACTCAGCAGTCGAAGCCACAGAAACTTTTTATTGTAACTTTAAGTTGAATAAGTACAGAGAAAATGACACAGACACTGAGATCATCCTCATGCTCCCAGTGGAGTGATGCCTTCACTGCCCATTGCAATGAATGATGAATTAAGCAGTTAACCAGCATTAAATGTCAAACTCAGCAACCTTGTTTGTATCTTTCTTGCACAGGTACACAGAGTTCTTCACAAGAATCGTATGCAACCTTATCGACAGCTTTGGATGTTCTCAGACCAATAAATGGTCCGTTGTCATTTGGCAGTTTCATACATGATTTCATACAAATGTTCGGGTCGAATTGCATGTCTTTACCCAGACTACTTTCCCCCTTCGGTATAATTCAGCATGAAGTTGGGGGGGTGTCATTATGGGAACTCCACATATTCATGAAAAATCATCGCGTGCAGATGGGCAGTGGTGATGATGTTAATATCACTTGAACATTTAGCGACTAGTGAGATGCTGGAGCTGCTTCATTCTCTTCTCTGTGGAGAAGTTCTTAAACACTTATTGATTAATGATGTGAAATGATGTCAAATTACACATTGCAATGATATAAAGGCAAAGCCTGTTATTATACTGAGGGACTCTGTTGCTTTGTCCTCCCTTTTCTGCATCCTCCTTTTGACATCATGTCACGCCTCCTGAGATTTGGATCCCCATTAGCCGCTACCTAAGGAGCAACTACTCTTCCTGGGGTCCACTCATACAAACACACATTTAAAATCCACACAAATTACTTTATTAAAAGTCCAAGTGAGCTCTGAAAAAGACAAAAATAGAATAAATAGCAGCGCAATAACTGGCAAAGTACAAATTAAGAAGACCAAGATGAACCTATTGTAAATCATGAAGGTAATCTCTCATAATGACCGTTATATCTATTCAATCAACAGTGCTGGACAAATAGTATAATTATTGTTTCTAATTCTAATAATGCATAGTAACTAAACAATGACAGTCAATATACATACTGTACATACACATGCATAACCTTAAAGTTACCCTCTGTTCGGCCGTGTGTCCAGACCTTTTGGACTGGGGCTCTGACTTCTGCAGGGGTCGGCCACACTTGAATGAATAGTATTTATTTACCCCTTCTGTCTGCACTAACCACATTGACTTTTAAGTAACACAAGATAACGGCAACATGCACATCTTCTGGGCATCATTCTTCAAGGACTCAAAACAATATGTACGTTCCAAAGTTACAATTTCAAGTATTTAAAAACAATGCAAACAAAGATCTGCACACTGTAAACTATGAGCGGCCTGTTGCCAAACAGCCTGCATAGCGGATTTCAGAATAGTGAAGTCCCACCTCTGGCAAGGCAAATAGCCAATAATAGTCAATGATTATGGGTTGGCACCTAGGGTGAGGGGCCTATGCCTCTGGACACGCCCCTTTCTGTACCAACACAACAATGCAAATGAATGTCTCCCAACAATATAAAACAAACCATTAAGTTCAGAATGCATTGATAAATCTGTGAGGACTTTGAATGCATCATCTGAGCTGTGAGGCCTTCGAATGCATCGTCTGAGCTGTGAGGTCTTTGAATGCATCGTCTGAGCTGTGAGGCCTTCGAATGCATCGTCTGAGCAGTGAGGTCTTTGAATGCATCGTTTGAGCTGTGAGGCCTTCGAATGCATCGTCTGAGCAGTGAGGTCTTTGAATGCATCGTCTGAGCTGTGAGGTCTTTGAATGCATTATTTCACCAGGAAAGCATTATTAAAATTAAAGTCAAATATACAATGTCAACCATAAGAATGAATTACACAGCAAAAATACAAAACATGAAAGTGCGTATGTTCATGTGATTTATATCAAACAACACTCACTTTGTTATAAAATCAAAAAAAAGAATGCAACTTGAAACACAAACAAACAGAAAGGTCCCGTCAGAACAGCAAAACCACAGACAGTGGATAATGATTTATTGATAGTGTCTTTATTATTTTCTTTATTTAATGTGAACAAAATGAGCAGATTTCTTTGAGACTTGCCGTATTCCTTCACCTCACCGAACTGCACGACGGAAAACGATCAGAGGAGCGTTAGATTGACATAATGTGAAATCAATGAAAGAACTAGATGTGATTTATATTATTTATAACAGACTGTATACTGCATTAACGCCAGCTGACCCAACAACAGCAGGTTACTGGTGATATGAGAGTTCCTGCGTGTGTGTGTGTGTGTGTGTGTGTGTGTGTATCTGTGCTCACACACATTCTCGTGTATGTGCATCTGTTTGCACACACCAGCCGCAGTGCCTGAGCTATGGCCCTAATAGGATAATGAATTCAGTGTGTAGAGGCATTGTAAGGGCCTATGTGTGTGTGTGTGTGTGTGTGTGTGTGTGTGTGTGTGTGTGTGTGTGTGTGTGTGTGTGTGTGTGTGTGAGTGCAGGGCAGCAGTGGGGGTTAATACAACATGATAAATATTTGATTTCTGCTGGGGCCAGTCCCCACCTACAGAATGGGAAATGGCTGTAATGCGATTCAGAACAGATTGTCCTCCGGGAGGGCCCTTTGTGTGTTTTGCGTGCTTTATGTGTGTGTGTGAGTTTGTGTTTGTGAGTGTGAAGGTCCTGTGACTGCATGTGTATGGCCAGGGGAAATAAAGGGAACAAATCGGCTTACAAATCACCACAGCAGCACGGCACCACGGCGAGCAATGGCCCCTGTCTGACTATCCCAGCACCACCACCAGCACTGACCCTGAACACAGCGATCAAGTGGATACGGCTCTGATGTCACATTACGTTCAGGTTCACGAGGAAGGAGCGCTCTGACGCGGGATGTGGGACGCACGAGTTGCACTAAATGATTTGAGTTCAGAGACATCAAAAGATAGTAAGACAAAACAAATATTGAGACACAGGATGACCCATGTGTGATCCAACTCAACAAAAACGAGAAAATCAAAAACAGATTTGTTGTCATAAATTGAGATTGACATTTTCTTTTCTGCAAAATGATGAGCTTCACGGTCTGTTGGTTCATTAGTATTACCGACCAGTTTCACATGACATCATCAGATCCATTGTGGACTTAAAATATCCGTTATCATACCTTTAATCAAAGCCTTAATGCTGACCTGGACGACAGCCAATCACAGTTTAGGACAACGTTGTTGGTCCTGGTCCTGTCTGATGATGTATTTCAGAGTTGGCACCAAGCGGCAACCTCCACTGTGGAGAAATGAAGCCAATGGGGAAGTGTAAAAACTGCAGTTCCTCAAGTGTCCACTTGAGTCACTTTTAGATCTTTAGATATTATAATATCTATCTTTACAGCAGTAGTTAGCACGTTTACAGCCGTTTAATAGCTAATTTCTTTATTCGTTTAAACTGTCAGGGGGGGGTTAAGTGTTCCAAACTCATCTGTTTTGATTTCATAAAGTCCAAGAGTTGTCTATATATCTGCATAAATGTAGGTGTGGCTGAGTTTACTGTACACTTGAGCGTGTCGTAGCTGTTTTCCAGAAGGTCAAAGGCCCAGCTCCAGCTCTTATCCCGTCTCTAGATTTATCAAACATTAAACGGGGTGAGCGTTTCCAAGATGGCGGCCAACATGGTTAGGCTTCAAAATTGCTTCTTCGGAAACTAATGTGTGACATCACCAAGACTGTGTCCATGTTTTACACCGCCCATGATCGGTCACATGCTGACCACCTCGTAGACACGCCTCTGGTTACATTACCTCTAAAATGTTTTTGTACAGTCCTTGTTACGAACATGTTTGAACCATCAATAGATACAAATATCCCTCCCTTCATCTTCGGGATGCGACTGTTTCTAACCTTTACAGGTTTCATAAACCGATTACTGTTGCTGTTCCTCAGTGTAGGAGGAGAGTAGTTGTTGTAAAAAGTGGTTAATGTGTAAATATTTCCAAATGATCTTCTGGTAAGTCGAGGCCTAGATGTACTCAGGTACAGAAGAGGTACATCGGTCTGAAAGGGCTGAAACTGATTTTTACACACATGCACACACACACTCATGCACACACACACGCACACACACACACACACAGAACAACCAGATAAACACATTTTCACCAAAGTATCCCCCCCATACACACACTCAAAGCCTCAAACTCAATAGTGCAGTGAACACTGCCCTGTCTGATACATTTATAGACAAGTGTGCCACACAATCAAGACACATTTAGTCCTCAAGAGGGGGAAATATGGTTTTGGTGATATTGGGTGGCACGGGGAGAGAGGGTAATGATTGATTATAGCCAGACAGAACTCTTGTTGCTAATTTAATCATCGCTGAGAAATGACAAGAGCAGTTCTGCAACAAACACACACACACGCAAGCACGCACGCACTCAGGCACACTCCCACTCCCTTGTCTTTTCTTTTTCCTGTTGTGCAATTGTCAGAGCAAATTAATGCAATTAACGTGGCCTTGGGCGGAAAGTGAGGGGTTTAGAGTTTGTCACACAGCAATTCTGTTATCTGGAGATGAAAAAAGAGCGAGAAAAAAAAAAAAAACAACAACACACACACACACACAATCTTGTTTCCTCAGCTTGGACTTTTTTTTTTCTCCCGTCTTTCAAAGGAGTGATTCCTCTCTCTCTCTCTCTCTCTCTCTCTCTCTCTCTCGTGTGTGCACATGCTGTCATTGCGTCCCATCTCATTTGGGATGAGACGGAGACGTTGGCGTCAGCCCCAATGAAATCACTGTTAATGTGTCCTAATGAGTCAGGCACACTGACGCACACGATGGCCACTTGGATTCATGTCTAGACACATTGCACGAGCTGAAGGAAACACATCTGCACACACACACATCTGCACACTCGACGAGCACACACACATCTGTCTTTGCAACAAGCTGAGGTGTCTCAATAATCTTAATTTCTCTGATAAGAAATGTGGATTACTCTTACACCGGTTGTAGAATAACACAGGAAGGTGAATATTGAATGCTTTCATTTTGTTTCGCTTTTCACCATCCTGCAGTCTCCACACTTGGGTATCCAACGGCAACCTGAACCCTGAACTTCACCGTTATTGCAGTGTGACACGTGTAAGAAATATCCGTTCCTCTATTCTCATAATTGTCCTTATAAATGTCATTTTTTTGACATTTACCAGGTGACGTACGGCCAATGTTTCCCCTCCACCGTGTGTATCATCCATGATATACAATATGTACGTAGCTTAAACTGAGGACGCTAAGTGCATAAGCTGTGAGGTGGGGGAGATTTTATCACTTCTGTGAGTCTCGTCTTCGCTCGCCCCGCTCTCTCTCTCTCTGATGTTGGCTCTGACCCCAGACATGCAGAGATGACCCTATTAGCGTTGTTTATGACATGTTTAAGACTAGTAAACATAGTTGCAAACACTCCATTAGGCCTCAGAGAAAGAAAAAAAATACCTCAGCGCATCTGCTGCCAGCATGCACTGGCTTTTAGACCAGAGCTGTGTGTGAGTGTGAGTGTGTGTGGGTGTGTGTGTGTGACTATATATCCTGAGTGTAGAGTGTGTTTGTCGAGGACTGAAGGACTATTTCTTTCACCCAGTTCGGCCCATCCTGGTCGGACCAATTTGTCTGCACAGCCGTCTGTGATTTAGTATAAGCAATAACAGCTCCAGATGGAGTGTGCTGCTTAGATGGTCATTGTGGAGAAATGTGAAATATGCATTTGATATTTCAAGGTGCTGTGAAAGCCGGGGATGGAGACGTAGGTGGGCAGGTCAGGGGCCCAGGCTTTTATGTTACAGGCTGGATGACAATTTTTGAATTAATGGCTCAATAAGACTGTATGATTATGTGTTCCAGGTTCAAAAGCTGAGGAAATATGGGACCCATTTTCAGTCCGGGTTAAGGCTGTTTATCAGACCTTACTGACCATTTCACCAACAGCCGCTTCTTTTTTTGGTCTGAGGGAAACATTGAAAATTTATTTTTCATGGTATTCTTTAAGTTCAGAAGTGAGCTGTGCTTTAAAGAAACAAGTAAATTTGTTTTCAAGTGTTTGAAAAAGAGACATCATGCAGATTGTCTTGACATTTGGTACATAGATTCATTGTTCCCAGAGGATGAGTCCAAGTTTCTTTGGTGGGTCCTTTCTACATGCATGGCTCTATGAAATCTATCAGTCGGAATGTCGTACTGTGTTGGCTGTCAGCTATCCAATTTAATGTCCAAGTCCCTTTAAAGATACAAATATGTAGAATTCTAAAAATTGACTAAACATATATTTTATATATATATATATTTTATTTTTTTTGAAGAGTACTTACATTACCTCAAATATTTCCAACAGTTATAATTCATTTTATAGTTTTAACGGGACGTGTCTCGTCATTGCCGCCACCATGACAAAGCCTCCATGATAGACACGACACGTTTATCGTTGCCATGGAAACACCAGATGTTACCTCAAAGACCGCTGCAAGTGGGAACTGTTTCTGAAATCTGCCGAACTGTCGCTGTCATGTTAATTATACGTCTGTAAACATATTCTCTTCGTCAGGTCGGTTTCGCCCGGTCGTCTTGACTACGGTGAACTCAGAATTAGTTTTCATCGGGGGTGGGGGGGAGTAGCAGAGAGAATCACTCCCATGATTCCCCGCCAGCCTCAACATCATCTTTTGTTGTTATTGTTTTGATTGAGAGCCCCCTGGTGGAGGAATTTACACACTGTGCCTTTAAGGATGCATTAAAATGATCATCATCGGGTCAAAGTTTAAAGCTTGTATATTTACTGCTAGCTGCTAGCATGCTAAAAGATGGACAAGTACAGCACGACAAAAACGCTGGCATTTCTGTTGAACCTGTACTAAAATAATAATAGCTTGGTTGGTGGAGGATGGATGGGCTAATAAAGAGGAGTGGGAGAGGGGGTGAATGTCTGAACGAGGTCACAGACATGATGGGTTCACTAACAATGAACACCTTAATTGTAGGATAACCTGAAGACTTTGAAACATGCGAACAGTTTAGCCAACGTAAGTTAAGAAAAGGTTACAATTTGACCTGGAACAATTTTGCATCACCATTACGTTTTCAAATAAGAAAAACACTCATTGTTTTTTTTAAAGACAGTCGCAAAGGAAGTAGGTCCATCAAGAATTTGGACGGAAATTCCTGCACATTGAGTAACTTGGAAAAATACATTAATCTGCAACATTTTAACGCTAAGCATTCACCAGGACTCAAGATGTTGTCTGATGTTAGTCTAGTACTGAAACATTGCAAGTCATTTTTTTTTCAAGGTCTTTTTGGACAGCAGAAAGGCAGGAAATGTTGGGAAGGAGGGAGTCAGGGGGGATGACATGTAGCAAAGGAAAGAGGTCGGTATCAAACCCACAGCCACTACGACAAGGACTTTAGCTTCTGTACAGTACATGGAGTCAACATAACGCTGGGCTATATGGAGCCCCACCAGTAATGTATTTGTAAGTCAGACAGTACGCAGGAATTTGCATGCAACCACTAAGTTTTACAATAAATTGCATATTGTTAATTCTAGAGCTAACAAAGGCATCTATCAAGCTTGAAATCCTTCAGGATGAGGTAAAAGTTTGACCGCAAAAGTCGGGAAGAAGAGTCTTTGGCCACTAAGTTCTGTGATCTTTTCTTTTTTGATGATGCGGTGAGGATCACGATGGCACATGGCATGTTTCAAACCAGTTGTCATGACGTGTGCGAATGTAATGGATATAAGATTGTGCACTAAGTTAAATTAATAATACATGTTAAAACTAGTGTCTTTCTAAAATGTTGTATATCCTTTAAAAATGCTAAAAAGCTAGTTATAATTTAATGTTAATTCATGCTGCTAAGGTTAAGTTTAAAAGCATATCGGTAATTGATTGGTTTGGTCTTAAGCTTTTGTTATTGTTTTACACTTCCGGTTTTACGCCAGCAGGGGGAGCGTGTTGTCTGAGCGTCATTCATTACACCATTGAATGAAAGCCAGCAACAACGTGTTTCTTTCTTCTTTATTTCTCCCCTTACAGGTAAGAATACTGGTTAAAAGTGAATAAAACCAAGTATAAATGTGTTGTAAGTTTCCGGGAACAAGTTAGTGATATGTTTTCTGTATACAAAGTAATCTCAGTATGTTGATGAAGCAGTTTAAGCATGAATGTGTTTGCCGTGATGCGTGCATGCTAGCTTGAATCACACAGACAGAGCGCAATAGAGACACGTGTAGTGCGTCTACTGAGAGTGTGTTATTTAAGTTGTATCGGTCAGTTGAACAATTACAGTTACATGGTACAGTTTAAAGAAATATCACTCTGCAAGTGTGTATGTGTATAACTACTAAAGCAACTAAGAAAGAGTTAAATGTGTTTACATAAAACAAGCAGTAGATTATACAATATTGAGAAATACTAGCCTGTTATATGACAGATGTAAAGGTATTAAACAGTGCATGTATGTTCATCTAAGTGTATAATATTGTACAATGATAATATGATGTGTTATTGCATATTATTCATTACACCATTGAATGAAAGCCAGCAACAACGTGTTTCTTTCTTTCTTCTTTATTTCTCCCCTTACAGTACGCTGTACAGGGGTGTAACACGAACACTGGAAAAAGCTGTTCTACTCGTTGCTTGGGAGTGGGAGGAGGGACGAAGTCTGTCTGTTAACATCACTATCCAGGATGCAGAGAGTCATCGTTGTTGAGGACTCTGAGATGAACAGAGCTTGTGAAGTGGAGCTGGTGGGTGGAACATCAGGGGGTGGTGTCAGAACTCAGAGCTTTGACTTTTAAATTAAAAGTAGATCTTATAATGAGTAAAACCAACTCCCCTGGTGTTAGCCAGATGTGAATCGGCAATAGAGCGAGGTGCTTTAGTTTCATGTTGGAGGATCCATCTGACACCTCCAGACATAAAAAGAGATTTCAGCTGAAACATGCTGTTGAAGAACATTCATTGAGCCTCACAGCCTTCTTAAGTTCAGGACAGTTTGCCACTACAATCTTCCTGCGTTGCTCTTTCACACATGTTCCTCACAGCAGGACATTATCTCTGTCGGACCGGAGGTGGTGTGTAGTCTCTGGAGTCAGGACAAGACATAAGAAAGGATGCAGCAGACACATCAAAAAAGGGCAGACAAAATATAGATTGCGCTATATTAAATATGTTTGCGTTAATATCAGTGCAACATGTAGTTTGATGCATTCACAGCATCACTGAAAAGAGTTTGTATCACCTTCATCACACTTTTTGAAGTGGTGAAAAGTCCTCCAGTGAGATTTTTTTATTTATCACATGCAAATGTTTGGTTTAATGGTACAGTATGTTCCTATGCAGCTCTGGATGCTCCAACATTAGAGGAACATTGCAGAGATCATATTGCTTGTTATCTACCTCTAGTCAATTTATTTGATTTTTATCTAACTTTTTTTTTAAACCAGGTTAGTCCCACTGAGATTAAGAACATCTTACCTCTCCAAACCTGAGCCAGTCAGCAGCAAAAAACACAAAGCTACAGACGCAAACACAAAGAGAGACAGAGTACAATTTACAAAACACTCAAATTTGCATTATAGAGAAACATCTATGAGTCAAATCGAGGAGTCAGTATTCAAGAATTCGAGCTAAAAGTGACGACATCCTGTAGAATCTGCTTCCAGGTCTTTCATTTTAGATTTCAAAATGTTTTAGGACACCAGCTACTCGAGTTTCAAGTCACTCTGCAACAGATTCTGCAACAGAGGCTGAGGGTGCAGAAAACCCAGAAGCCCCTTTTTACAATTTCTGTCTGAGCGTTTGGGACAAAGAGAATAAAGAGGTCCTGATGTCAACGACAGGACCCTAAAAAAAGATTTTAAAAAGTTCAACTGTGTTCAGGAAACTTCTTCCTTCTACAGGACGCACATTTCATTTGACTTTTCTCAAAACTTAACTCATTATAATTTTGCTTATTAGCTCGATGAAAAAAAGATGAACGTGGACATGGACAGAAAGGTCAGCCGGAATTAAGTGTGAAGAAAGTTTGGTTTCCTTCTTAAATAGGAGACTGAATCTGGAAAATAACCGAAACACCTCGGAAACTTTTATAGACCGACGCTCTCTCTTAAGGGGACGCTGTCTTATACTCGGTGAAGTCTGGTGGAAATGAATATTTTGAAACTTTTTTGTTGTGTTTTTGTGCGTAATAAAGCTCCGACTCTGACTTATCCTTTTTATTCTAACAAACAACACACAGACAAAGTTACTAACAAGCTGCTGAACAAAACATCCAGCAGCTGAAGAGACAGATTTCCATTTCACTCGTGGGTAAAAATAAATTCAGAGATGAAGAGCTGCTGCTTTCGCTGATTAAACTGTTAGAATATTGTGTGTCTGTGTGTCTGAAAAACCAAAGTTTTTTAAGCAAAGTTTATAAAGATTAACCAATTCGGCTATATACTGCTCTGCTTTCTTATTAGCCAGATTGGCTAACAGCAGTTCATCATTTTTCCACATGAGGCTGATTGCAAAATCCATGACTTTATTAAAACTTAAAAAAAATAATAATTAGACTTCAGTTTCAATGACATGAAGGCTAATAGTGATTCATTAATTTGAATAATTAGGGATGTGGTTGAGTTGATTGACAGCTGGGCGTTGTAGCTGTTTGCAAGGAGTGTGTCAGGATTTCCAACATGGCGACCGCCAACATTGGGCTTTAAAACTCATTTTCAGTAACCAGTGTGTGACACCACTGATGTGTTAAACAGTCAACAGAGGAATATTTGGCTAGGCATTTTTGGAAATAGGGTTGTAGGGTTTTCTTTCAAAGAATCTGCCAGTTAGCTTAATTTCAAGACTGGGAGCAGTATCGTACAGCTAGCATGACTCAGTCTAAAAGCTCCAAAATCAATCTAAGAGCTTTTTTGGTAAATGGTAAATGGACTTGAGCTTGTAAAACACTTTTTTAGTCTTCTGACTACTCAAAGCGTTTTCTATCCGCAGGTCAAACCTACACATTCACACACTGATGGTAGTGGTTGTGTTGTAGTGGGACCATCAGAAGTATTCATACACATTTATACGCCGCTGAAAAGGCCGCAGGGACAACTTGGGGTTACAATTCATTTAGGGTTAAGTGTCTTGCTCAAGGAAACATCGGAAATGTCGCTGCAGGAGCTGGGGATCAAACTCCCGACCTTCCGGTTGAGAGATGACCGACTCTACCAACTGAGTCACAGCCGCCCCCTGTTTTACTTCCAAATATTTTCAAAATAAACAAACTTCTTGTGTCATTTTTAAATGAAATACTTCAGCATTTACAGGTTCCAGGTTCATTTATGTTTTTAGATTTGCCAGGGCAGTTCATTTTTTTCTTAACGTTAAATGATGAACTTTACATGCAGAACATATCTGATCACAAACAGTTCAGTTTCAGGTGAATCATCATATCTCACATGGCGACACACACCTGACAGAAAACGATGTAAAATGCATCCTAATTAAGTCAGATTCATGTCACCATCGAGCTTAGAAGCATGTGGTTCACATAGTAAACAACAAACACGTTGGTCCACACTGGTTTCTGTGAGTATTTATACCGATGGACTCGCACCTCATTTGTGTGATTCAGAGGAAACACGTTGGCCTATATTCCAAACAAACACACAAACATGTCCATACATATCTGTGTGGTGTTCATTAACTTGGTGTGTTAGTGGGATCCAGTGTTTTGAGCAGTGTGTGTGTGTGTGTGTGTGTGTGTGTGTGTGTGGTAGTGTGTGTGTGTATGTGTGTGTGGTAATGTGTGTGTGTGTGTGTGTGTTTTGAAGCAGGGGTTTGGCTCGTCGGCTGCCCGAGGCTACAGCTCTGAAGAGTGTGAAATGAGGGAGTAGCCAACGGTGGGCCCTTGGCTATGAAGTAGCATTGAGGTCTCTGTGTGTGTGTGTGTGTGTGTGTGTGTGTGTGTGTGTGTGTGTGTGTGTGTGTGTGTGTGTGTGTGTGTATGTGTGCGTGTGTGTGTGTGTGTGCGTGTGGATGCGTGTGTGTGTCACATACATATCAGACATACGTCAAATCCACTGACACCTCTGCTGATGTGAGTGACAGTGAGCCTGCAGGCCGTATCCATCCGCTCCCTCCCCCCCGTATTCCCCCTGACGTGGAACAGTCCTCCATGTGGTCTGCGGGGTAATGAGGGAAGCCAATGAGACGGGGCGGTGGGGGCAGAGGATCACTCAGGTGTCAAACTCACTGAGTCCTTAACTATAGAACATGAGAGGATTTTACAACACATGTCCTTCATTCATTCATGTTTATGTTCACATTAACAAAAAGGAGATTTTTTTTTTTTCCTGATGGATGTAAAAACCTGCTCCTCCTTTTCTTCTTTCCTTTCAAATCATAAATTAAGATTGTTCTTATCTTCTACCTCATCATTGCTTCTGTCCTCTTTTCCTTTATTTTCCTTTCCGGTCTTTTCTCGCGTTCCTCAATCTTTTTCTTTATTACCAGCAGGGACCACACTAACCAAGACCAGAGTGCTCCGAGACCGAGACAAGACCAGCACCAAGACCATAAACATCACTGAAAAATCATTATCTTGGGTGGAGGGGGCGTGTCACTCATTTAGACCTTAAGAACGGGAAGGTTGTGGCCGTAACCAGGGGGATACAGTTTTATAAATAACCGGTCTTGATTTAAAATCCAGAGTTCGCCCAGTCAGATACCGAGACAACACTTCCTCTACCTTCCTCTCCTGCTAAGTCAAATTCTTATCATGTTCCTTTTATTTCCTTTATTGTCTTCCGTCTTAGCTGTTCTGATATATTTTTCTTTTCCCTTTTAATTTTACAGCATCCTCTAAGAAGTGCTTGCTTGATTTTTTTCTTGTTGTTGCCTTTCACTTCCTTCCCCTCATGCCTCAGTCTTTCCCTTCATCCCTCTTGCCGTACTCTTTTCTTTTCTTTTCTAACTTGGTATTTTCTCTTCCTCACTTATCTGGTCCTCTCCTCTTTCTCCTTTTATTTGCACATTTATAAGATTCATTACACTCTCGGAATATATATTTTTGGGGGAGTCAAAAATGTGTTTATGAGCTCCACGTCTGACAGGAAAAGTTTTAAGTAACGTTCTTAACTGAGCTTCATTTAAAGAGAAACACAGCGCTGAGACAATAATCCACTAAGAACAAACACACTCTCCCCTCTTTTTGTCATAATCTCACCTTGTGTACATGTTTCTCTTCCTTCCCCAACGACAGAATAAGATCTTTTTGTAATGATGAAGGAAGGAGTGTATTAACTGAAATGTCATTTTTTTCATTGTTGATATCGTAGACTTCCTATAGATGGTGCTGTTGCCCATAACAGAGATTCATCAGGGACGGTGCCGGCTCTCTTTCAAATCTCTCTCTCTCTCATTTGCTACTTCAACCTCTGACTGCTGAATGTGCGACAAACAACAAACCAAACCAATAATCTCCAACTGATGATGCTACCATCACCCATCACTCACAATCATAAAGTGCCGCTCTTTTAAAAAAAAAAAAAAAATATTATTTAAAGGTTCATTCGAAGATTCAGCTCTCATGAAGGCGCTCAGATCACAGCTCGGTGCTCCACACTATTATCTGTCTTCTCTGTGTTTATGTTTCACGTTTGGAGAGGTGGAGGAACAGGAAACATTTAATGAAGATCATTAAAAAAAAGAGTCACAGCTGCAGTCATAGGAAGCTTTCTGATTCTGGATGCATGTTGTTGTTTTTACTTCATGTTACATTTACAGAAATTATACATATTGATGCATATGTTATAAAGAGTTTTAAGTGTTATGTGTCTGTACATGAAGCTCTTTAACCCACATCACAAGCGTTAAACACAAGTCATGAGTCTGAAAGAAGAACCAGCGTCTGAACTAAACACAAGGCATGTTTGAAAAAAGAGAAATCACAAGTTAAATTGAAGAGATCGTTAATCATGTAATTCTGTAAAATGTCAAAGTTTTTATTTTTTAAATTTTATTTTTTGGGACAGCTGAAGAGAGATACAAAATGTAGGGGGGACAAGAGCGGTGGTATGACATGCAGTAAAGGTCCGAGGTTGGATTCGAACCCAATGCCTCTGCGATGAGGATTATCGCCTCTGTACATGCAGTACGCAACAAAACCGCTGATGTCACTCCCATACGTCGAATTTTAAAATGATAGATCCCAATGAGGAAACAGCTGCTGAGACAACATCATGATTTTTTATTTTCTTGTTACATACAAGGATCAAATGTTTGTTCATGTGTTGAGGGAATTCCTGCTCTGCTTAAACTCACTAAAGAACTAAATGTGATCAGTTTGGATACAAATGTCTCGTCACACAGCTGGTTCAATTTGTAAACATATATTCAGAAACTGTTTTGCTGTCAAAGGAAGTTCTTCAACCTTTTAGTTAATCTGCACCGATTTAAACAAATACAGACATTGCACTATAATCTATAATCTATAAACTGTCCTGCTTTTAATTTAAGCAACAAATAATTCTGGAAAAGAGTCAGATATCTGGTCATTTTATTACAGAAAAAATGTCTGATGAAGAAGATAAATATGCACGATCAAACATCCTTACTCGCAGGTTTAATTTGTGTTCAGGTGTTTCCATGTAAAGCTCATCGTTTTCCCTTTTTATGCTGCACAAACTATAAGAGAGCAGGCGTGCAGAGACTCCATGCAGCTCATACCGACACGTAGACGATGCAGTGAACGTGAAACGTTACTGACTGCACAAGTTAAATCTCTACAAGCTGTTGTATACACATTTATTTTCTGACTTGATGCTTCATTTTTGGTCCTGTCCAACATCAGAGACAGAACAACACATCATGTAACACTTGCTTATGTTGATTATTAAGGTCATGTGTCATATGTTGTCTTTCATCTGGACCTTAAGTCCGTCACAAAGTTGAATTGTAATCACTCTCTAAATGTTCAAAACGAGTCGGCCTGGAGTTACACAGACATCACAGAATATCAGAGAGAGAAATGGAAAATGAGAGCCGCAGCCGGTCAGATGTCCTGTTCACTTTCACTAAACACAGAAAGAATCTGTGTGTGAGTCTGTGCGTGACACAGATGAAGGCATCGACAGTATTTCCATCCAAACACAGAGTCATTTCTATGCAGCCCGCGGAGCCCTGGTAACCATTTTACCTGCTGCTTGGCGAGCGGATAAGAGGCGCCTGCATATTCATAAGAGCAGATAAGAGCTACCACGCAGCTGCCTTTAATTGAGAATGATGGAGAGGGATGGAGGGACGTCGGAGTGCAGGAGAGGAGGGTGGAGGAGGACGGGGGGAGGGGGGATGGGGGGCGATAACCCGGAGCTCGCCTTGATGCATTAATTGAGGGTATTAGAAGGAGGGGATGGATGGACTGGGAGGAGGCGGCGTTGGGCGGCTGGTGGTGGCGTACACGGAAATGCCAGCCGTGCCAATAAATCACTCTCCAGCGGTGATTGACTCTGCAAATGTAGTCTGGAGAACGCTTCTGGAAAGTTGGACGGAATCAATCACGGCGGTCCAAAAAAACTTTTCAGCCGTCTCACTTCTGATGTTGGATAAAAAGGTAATCATGGAAACCGAGCGGGACAGGCGGCGACCTGGAGACACCAGGATGTAACCATTTGATTCCTAACTTAAAGCATTGTAGGTTTTATTGGAGCCTTTTATGAGGTGATTCAAGATGCAAGAATGAAGAGGACAAATGCTATTGGTCAAGACATTTAAAGGGAAAATTCAATATTCAAAATCTGAACCATAAATACTCTTTTAATCCCAGAGAGGACATTTGCTCTCAAACACAATATAGAAGTAGGAAATATAGAAATATTATAGACTATAGAATGAAATATAGATATAAATAGAATAAGCAGAAATAAGTACCAAAGTTTGATGTCAGAAAAGTTTTGTAGTGAATAGTGAATTGTCCTGATTTTGTTATATTGTCTACATACTGTATGTCCTGTTTTGCTCTATTTTTATGTTTTCAATGTTTTTATGCAATTTTCAATTGGGAAAATTTTATTTGTGAAAGAACATTTTCTTTCACAAATAAAATTTTCTTACTTTGTTATTCTTACTGTATATTATTTTAGCTTTGTTTAATTTCGTAAGGTGAGGTTTTGAGATAAGCCCTCATGGGTTTCTACCTCATCTGCACGTGTTTTACTTTTTATTTGTTTTATTTCCCTGTTTGACTCTTCTTTCAAAAAATGTGCAAATAAACTAAACTAAACTAAACTAAACTAAACTAAACTAAACTGAACTGAACTGAACTGAACTGAACTGAACTAAACTAAAACTAAACTGAACTGAACTAAACTAAACTAAACTAAACTAAACTAAACTAAACTAAACTAAACTGAACTGAACTAAACTAAACTAAACTAAACTAAACTAAACTAAACTAAACTAAACTAAACTAAACTAAACTGAACTGAACTGAACTGAACTGAACTGAACTGAACTGAACTGAACTGAACTAAGTGCAGGGTATCCAAAGAAATAATAAGCTCTGTACAAGCACACAGAATTTAATAATGAACATTATTACAAAGACACACATGCGGTGTTGAACAGTGTAGATATTGCACATTGTGAGTATTGCACATGAAGCTCAGTGGTGACAGTGTTGTTCAGCTTGTGTTAGTATTGCACACAGGGCTGACAGACAGTTCACAGACAGTTCTCACAGATGTAAGTAACAGTATACGATGGAGAAGTTTCCAGTTTTCAAGTGTAATAAGTCCAGGATCAGACTAAGTGTCTGACTCTCAAAGTAGCTCATCGTAACCGAATACAGAAAATCTCCAGGATGTTAGGAGTTCATTTAAGCTTGAAATGGACTAGAGAAGATATATCTTATGTCTCAGAGGGGAAGTTTATTTCACACAGCTGATGAAAACAAACAAAGTACAAGGGCATATGCATCAAATAAAAAAAGAGGAGAATATGTAGATTAATATTCATGTCTCATTTAATAATATTTTGAATGCATAGACTTTATAAAAATATAAATATTTCATGAATGCATGTGTTAGAGATGATATTGTAACCCCATAAAAAAGCAAAACAGTTATTGACCACAGGTTTCAAATTGAAAGAGGACAAAAAAATCGTGAAATTAAACATCTGTCGACAATGACAAAGCAAAACAAGGATGTTGTTGAAAGTAGTTTCAACTCTTTTACAGACTTTGTCTCTCATGAAGATTTTAGATACAAAACCAAAACACAGATTCCTGCAATTCCCAGAATGCAACTTAAAGACTTATTACACAAAGGCGCTATAGTAGAACATGCAAAAAGTCAATTTGACCGCGACACA
This sequence comes from Labrus bergylta, assembly GCF_963930695.1. Lineage (NCBI taxonomy): Eukaryota > Metazoa > Chordata > Actinopteri > Labriformes > Labridae > Labrus > Labrus bergylta. The sequence goes on from NC_089197.1 coordinate 4,064,668, forward strand.
CATATATCAGGTCTGTGGCAATGATGGCAACATTACACATTTTTATGCTGTAAAAATAACGTGTCGTTTTGCAGGATTTACAAAACGTGCAAGAAAATGAAAAATGCATCAGCACTTTATGTGTTTATTGTTTTATTATTTTCAGTCTGCAGATCCTGTTTGTGTCTGTCCTGAACGAAGTTGAAGGGTTTGCAGCTCTGATGCTTTATATGAAAGTGAAGGAATGTCTCTTTGACCCGCTTTACCAGACGTGGACTCAGTCTGCACCACAAACACAAACCACTGCTACTCCCCCCCCCCCTCCCCCTTCACCCTCTGAGCCTGTGTGTGTTTATCTCTGATCCCATTTTCTGTGCAAAAGTGTGTGTGCTTCTTTCCTTTCTTTATTTTGTTCTGTGTGTGTCCATTTATTGCCTGCACACAACTTCCTGCATGTTTTATGATGTTAGTTAAAGTGTGTGTGTGTATATGTGTGCATTGTTGTGAGTTAGCATGGACATGTGTGTGTACCTTCATAACAGGGTTTATAGCTCCAGTGTGTGTGTGTTTGTATGCACATAGTAAGGGTCCATCTCTCTAGCGTGCATGATACCTACATATAGTGTCTGCTTTGTTGAGAGTGTGTGTGTGTGTGTACATGTGTGTGTGTGTGTGTGATGCCATTGTTTGGCCTCTGGAGGTTTCATTAAGGCCCAGTGTCCAGAGGTAAAAAGTCATTCATCTCCCCTGTTGTGAAGTGGCAGCTCTGTGCTCCGTCCCTCTCTCCCTCCTCCTCCTCCTCCTCCTCCTCCTCTTCTCTATCCTCCCATCTCTGTTTCCTCTCTTTTACTTTCATTTCTTCTCACATGCTCACACACTCCCTCTCTCTCTCACTATCTCTCTCTTTTTTTTTCTCCTTTCTTCACTTTTTCTTTGCAGGAGAAAAATCAAGTCTTCTGAGTCTCTGAAAACGACTGAAAAATGAAAGAAAAAGTATGGAGGAGGGAGTGAGAGGAGTGTTTGATGTGTTTCAGACGGGCCGGCCTGTCTAATGAATCCTTCACCACTCCGCTCCGAGATGAGCTCGTCTTTTCCTGTTTCTCTTCTCTCTCTTTTTTTTTGTTCTTTTTTAGCCTCCGTGCACATTAATTAGAGCTGTCAAAACTTAAGTCTCTCCCTCTTTCTCCCTCTTTCTCCCTTTTTTATTTTGTTCCTTCAAGTGGCTGAATGGGATACCGTTAATTAAAAAGATATCAGATCATAGAGGCCCCCTGAGCGCCGAAACCGTCTGGGCCCCTCGCGTCCCGACAAGTCGAGACATCATGTTTTTTTTTTTTTTTTTTCTTCTTGTCCGTACACACCAAAGAAATTCTGGTCCCTTTTGTCCACAAGTTACAGCGATGGATTGAAGTTCACAGAGTAAGAGACGGGTGTGTGTGGTGTGTGTGTGTGTGTGTGTGTTGAAGTGCCGTGTTAATAAAAGCATCTTTTTTGTATTTAATTGCGTCTCAGCTTTATGAAAGTGTGGACTTCTCCTCTGATGAGGACTTCAGAAGGTTCACTGCTTTAAGTGGCATATCTTTACTGACAGAGCAAAGTGCTGAACGAAAGACTCTGAGAGCAACTACCTTCTTTGTGTGTGTGTGTGTGCGTGCGTGTGCATGTGTGTGTGTTCAGAGAGAGCGAGATTGAGTGTGACGATCTAAGTTTGAGTAAGTGGGTGTGTATGCATGTGTAGACATTCCAGAAAAAAAGAGACAAACTTTATGTCAGTGATGTCTGATAAAAAGTAGAAGCTGGCGTTGTCAGCTCTTGGTGTTTTAGTGGAAAAAGAAAAGAAGAGGAGGAGGAGACAAATAAGGAGAAACCACACTAATGGGTGAAAGCATGGAGACTACAGAGACATGCTCAAGAGGCTTTACTGAACCTAAGAGGAGAGCTGGACAGAAATGAAACCTCCCAACAGCCAATCAGAGAGATTCATCTCACCGACCGCTGACGCCGATTCAACATGTTGACAAATCTCAAAAACTAGGGTGACGACCGCTCACCGTCGATCTCCTTGGTGTGTCAGGGCCTTTAGAGTTGATGAAGAGACGAAGGTTTAATGATATTTTGTCACGTCTTTCTGACTCTCTGCTCTTTGTTTCCTTGAAGTTCAGGACTGAGAGTTTACAGCAAATTAAAGATGTTTGTCATGTCCTCTGAGTCCATGAAGGTCCAGTCCATAGAGATGAACTGATTAAGATCAGAAATATTCTGAATCAAACACTTTATTTCCTTTTCTAAGCCTACACGTTTGCAGGTTTGTAGCCGTCTGAATGTGACATATGAGTAACGTTTCATTGGTTTCCACTGTTCATGATATTGATGTATGATTCTCATGTACACACACACACACACACACACACACACACACACACACACACACTGTTGAGTTGTGAGATCGCTCATTTGTTGTTAATCATTTGGGCTGAAGAGGGATGAGGTTGGGTGAGAGCAGGCTGACCCCCCCTCACCCCCTCCCCTTCTTTTCTACAACAGAGTGGAAGTGGTGCAGCACAGAGACAAATGACGCACACATACACACTCGATAAAACACACACACACACACACACATACACACACACACACACACACTCTCTCCATGTAGAAACCTAATTAATTGTGTGCAGTGTTTCAGAATTAATTGTGGTCATTCTTAGTTGTAATTTGTTTTATCTGCTTTTCAAGGGTTTGGTTCTTTCTGTCACTCACACTCATCTGTTTACAAATGTCCTTACATTACTCACAACATGAACAAGTTGTGTTTTTACAAGAGTATCATGTTGTACTTTTTATATTAACATTCATTTGAGCTGCTGTCCATTAAAGTCAGGGTTGGTAATTTCCTCCAGATCCACTTTTTAAGATTTTGGTTGAAACTGTCTTTAGGTCCTGATAGAAATGACTCTTTGACCAATGTCTGCCACGAGGTACCAATCTGATGAACCAATCAGACGCCTCCCTGTCTCCCTGCTCACTCTCTACCTCTTGCGTGCTCTAGCTCACACTCAAAGCTCGTCACCGATGACTTTAGGAGTTTATACTGAGAGTTTACTGACCGCTGAATGAGACATGAGACGACGTAGTTTCTACACAATGTAAGCGAGCGAGATATACTCATGTAAACTCCTCCAAAAAGAGTTTGGAAACATGATTTCGGTCAGTTATTTCGCCCCTTTAATACTACTTATTGGTGTTATATTTTATATCGTTGGAAAGCCTGATTAGTCACCTTTACAACAAGATATTATTTGTAAGGATTGTGCATTTGTGGAATGAGCAACACAGCTAAACGTTTGGGTAGCACCCTGGTAAAAGTGAATTCATGAACGTCTGGTTCAGAGCAGCAGGAAACCTCGTCCGGGGATTTCACCAACAACTGTGTGTCTTGTGTTTAAAAAACTTTTTTTCTGAGGTTTAGTATGGATAACCAACATCGTTACATGTATATGTATGTAGGTAAATATGGATCAGAATACATCTCCTTTAAGTGGGTATTTGTTCATGAAAGAGCCGGGGTCCTTAGCTTCTGAATCAGGCGATGTTGTACATTCTGAAGTCGTCAGTTTTGGGGGGAAGCTTCTTAGTGGATCCACCGTAGCTCCCAGACACGGTAAACCCTCTTTAGGGCCCTAAAGATGGGAGGAAAGACAGAAATAGAGAAAGAAGGGGTGTGAGGGAGAGATGGGGAAAGTGCAGACGTAAAGGGAGGAGAGGATCGGGTTTGAATTTATGGGAACACCAGAAGAGGCGCGGTCCAGGCAGCTCCTGAGACTTTGGCATGACTTAAAGATGGAAAGGGACTTTATAGACTAGACTAGAAATGTGTTATACAAGCTCAAGTCCATTTACCAGCGCACCGTTTTTCAAAAATCTTTAACACTCACTAAAGGTCCAGACTTCGAGGAGCTGCCATCAAGGTTGTGATGTCACAGGTGCAGACGGATGTTTAGTAACCATATACGATCAAAGCGTACTTTTCTTTCCACAGTCCCGATGTTGGAGCACATTTCCACATGCATCTCTATTTCAAAGTCTGTGTGACTTTAAGGAAAAAAAAAAGAAAACCCCCGTTAGCTCTGAGAAATGAAGGAAATTAATGAATCTGATTAGGCCCTTTGTCTAATAGTTTATGCATCACAATTTCCTGTTTTTAATCACCACAGTAGGACTGAGCAGCCCAAGGGCACAGTTTTAATTCTTTTGTGTAACCAGAAAAAAAAAGCAGAGGGAAAAAATATATAAGATTAATAATTGTTTTGCCAGGATCTAATAACAAGCAATAAAAAAGCAGCCAACCAGAATGCTGCTGCCACCACACCCAGTCTGAGCGCTATCACAGGAAAACCTTCTCACATGTCGTCCCTCTCTTTGCCGTTCTTCTGCACATTTTTCGGGACATTTCCATCGCCACAGATGATATTTAACAGTTTTTCCAGTTGCGATAAATATTTGATTTTGCTTATGAGAGAGGTTAATGTTGTCACATAAATAGAGAATGATCTTTTCTTCATGCTTCATTATGATTTCTCACTTCTGTCTGCTGACAGGCAGGCTGATAGAATATTTACAGCCTCCTGAGGAGACATTTAGCAGGAACACATCACAGCTGATGTGCACCTGCTCTTTAAAAACCTTACGCATGAGTGTGTCTGCAGGTGTGTGAGTGTGTGTGTGTGTGTGTGTGTGTGTGTGTGTGTATGTGTGTGTGTAAAAAGGTTTGACCTGTATTTGCATGAGTGTCTTAGTGTGATCTGTGTCGTGTAATAGAAAGACAGAGAGTGACACGAGTGGTTCACTCACATGGCACCGTTTCAAAGTTGACATTCTGTCATTAACACGGCCGTAAATGCTCTCCCTCTCTCTCTCCTTAGTTTTTCATTCTTTTGCTCGCCCTCTCTCTCATCCTCTTCCTCCCTCCTCCTTTCTTTTGTCTTGGCCTTTGATTTAAATTAGAACCCATCCAGTCCTTTGTTTGTGGTCTGCATAAGTCTTACAACACAGAGGAAAATGCTCCGTTTCAAATGTGCTCTCCTTGTGATGTCACAGTGGGATTCTGGTAAAAAAAAAAATACCCTCACCTTCCCTGGTATCTCCACCCATGGACTCCACGCCCAGCCTAGAACAAAACTCCTCGATGTAAATCTCCTATAGTTGCTGTAATTTTACTGTAACTCTCTGTTATCAAACTATGCTACTTTCTCATTTAAACAAAACATGAACTTCCTCGTCTATCTCACTCTCTCCCTTCAATAATAAACTGTTCCCCCAGAGCGCCCCCCAAAGCTCTTTTGGATTTGCAGCATTTTGTCTATTTACTGATTGTTTTTAACATGCATCTCTTTCATTTTGTATCTTTAATGTATTTGCATTTTATTTTGGGATTTTGTATTTGCTTTTGCATTAATATCCTTTCTGAATTTGCTGCAGATTTTTTACAAAAGAAAGATTTTTTACAAAAGAAAGATTTTGTACGTCGTTTCAGCCGTTGCAGGTTGATTGTTGATGTTGGCCACTGTATCAACTTTAATTTTATGAGTATTTGAACCTGATAGAGTGTCCCATCTGTTAACATGTACTGTAGGAGGCGGGTTTTTTATGTATACCACAGCCAGTCAGCAGGGGGGAACTCTAAATATTTTGGCTTCACTCCCAGATACCTCCTTGTCGTCCATCTTAATAGACTATGATGCAGATTGAAGGGGAACATTTTTATTTTTTTGTTTTTTAACTCTGGTCCTTCTTGAGGGTTTTATCTATATGCCACAAAATGTTACTGCAGTAAAACTCATTTCACAGATATAGTTTGACCTCCTCATAAATTGTCTTCCAGAGGGTGAATACCTGAAAAGCCTCCTGCTCCCTCCGCTCTCCACCGTGAGGTGGGTGTTCCAGCCCGTGGAGGTGAGCTCCATCTGGAAGCGCTCAGAGCGTCCCGTCTCTTAGCCCGCTGCCATCACCTCTCACAGTATTTCACTGTTTTATGGACACCACCAGCTCTGCTGCTCTCCGTCTCCCTTTGGAGCTTCTTTGGAAACATCAGCCAGCCTTTTATTTACAACCTCAGAGCCAGACCCGGTCCCGACTGTGGGAGGTATGTGCATCGTGAGTATGCTATGTTTCAGACATTTCAGCTCACAGATTTCAACGAAGGTAGGAATGCAGGAGTGAGTCTTTATTAAAATATACACATAAGAGCCTTGACCCAATCATTTCTCTTCTGGTTCTTTTTCCCCACAATCCTGAAAACCCTGACTTTTTTGGTTATGTTGTGCTTTTTCTCGCTGAGAAAATGTCATGTTTCTTAATCAGTGTATGAGGTGATGGGGCATCTAGCCTGGATTCAATGGGGGAGTTTTCTTAATTAAAGCTGTGTCCTTAGACCTGCCTTAACAAGTCAACAGCTTTTTCTGCTTCAGCTCCTAAGTCATCCTTTTACACTTCATAAAATTATTGACACACATAAAGGAAATACCCAAACCTGAACCATGACATGAACATTTAAACGGTTCCCTGTCTTGATTTGATTATTATTTTATTCTTCTTCACATTTGTCTTTCTGTCTTGCATGTTTTCATTGTGCACCTTGATGTACAGCAGGGTGAATTCTGAGAAAACCTTGACTTTTCATATACTTAAATGAAAGGACAACAGGTTTGTTTAGTCCACAGAGGAAAACAAACGTTTGAACCATGGAATGTCAAAATAATAATGTCAAGTATGTTTGAACAAACATTTTTGACTGGAATATTATAAACTGACCTACCTGAGGAATGTTAAGACTTCTCCATAGGACACCTGTTTATGTTTCATCTGAACACAGAAAATCAACAATGACCAACGACCTGTTGAATTGTTTATGGTATGTCATTTATTTTGTATGTGCGTGTGTGTGTATGTGTGTGTGTGTGTGTGTGCATATGTGTTTTTTATGTACATGTAAACTACTTGTGTGCATACCTTCAGAACTGAGTGTGGAGAATGAACGGTATAGAAACATGCTATGTGGCTATTTGTTTGCATGTTAAATGTGTGGTTAGAAATGTGCATCTCCAAGTCAGCGTTCAATGTGTGTGTTTGTGTGTGTGTGTGTGTGTGTGTGTGTGTGTGTGTGTGTGTGTGAGAGAGAGATGTGCTAGCAGCCCCACTTGGCCATCTGACAGGGCACTGTCTGATTATAAAGGCACTTTACCGGTATTAATATTAATGCCACTCCATTTTATTCAGGATGTCTGCATGCCACTCCGATGAGACTGCACTTTACTGCTTTAAATGGTGTGTGTGTTTGACAGGAGGTGTGTTATTGTGGCAGCTTATGTGTGTGTACATGCATACTGATTCATGTGTGTCTCTCCGGCACAAATGCAGTTGTCAAATAGAAAGTGTATTTCTAGTCCATTAGCATCAGGGCAGTTTAAAACCTGACCCCTTCTTTTCATAAAATTATCTCAATGCACTTCATGATTTCCAGCCGTCGTTTGCTTTTTAGGTGATAAAACAGGTTGAAAATTATAGTTTTGTGGAAAGGGTTTGTCCTCTTTGAAAGTTTGTAGCCCTTTATAACACTCAACAAAGTAAAATACTATATGAGTAAAATAAGATTCTCTGGTAACACTTTATATTAAGGTGCTTGTAATAAGCATTAATAACAGGTAATAAGTCACTTATAAGACCTTATTAGATTCTTATTAACACAAATAAGACTATATAAGTGTTAATATAGGCCTAATTAACACATTTATTATGTCTTGTAAGACACTTATATGCTCTTTTTAGAAATGTACTGACACTTTATATACCGTCATAAACATTAATAAGATGTTTATTAACATTAATAAGACTTCATGAGTGTTAATTAAACTATAAATTCATTTATAATTGGCTTGTAAGATATTAATTAACACAAAGAAACTTGTTTATAGACCACTTTTCAACGTTCACAAGACTTTATTAGGTTCATATTAATGCCTTATAAAGGTTAATAAATACTATATTATGCACTTATTAAGAGTTAATAAAGCTCCCCTGCAGTGTTCTAAAGTAGGAACACTACTTATAAAGGTTAATAAATACTTTATTATGCACTTATTAACAGCTCAGTGGGAACAGCGTCCAACTTTCAACTAAAAACAGAAACAGAAAGGAGGTCTATTGAAAAAAAATGCTCCTACAAATAGAAGTATTATCTTTAAAATTAACTGTAAACAACATTATGAAAACAATTGGTGTGTCATAGCGACCAACATATCTGATCAAATTCAAGGAAAAAGCATAGTTCTTTTTAACCCATATTACTGTACATAAAGTGTTGAAGGTGGACAAACATCAGAAGACTAGGACTCCTGGAGCCCAAGGTCTGAATACCAGTCAAGAGACGCACACAGGAATACATTTTCAAACTTTGTATGTGAGGAACACAAATATTGCAGGTCATGATGGCAACAATTAGTATGAACAATGCCAACGATTTGCGCAAAATGCAAGAAATGGGTGCTGGTGGCACCCCATGTGTGGAAGTAGTCCTCCTAGCGGGTGGCCCAGTTTGGAATCCTACCTGTGGCTCCTTTCCCGCATGTCATTCCCCACTTTCTCTTTCCCTGATTTCCGACTCTATCCACTGTCCTAACTCTCCAATAAAAGCCCAAAAAGATCAAAAAAAGATTAAGAAAGCACGATATAAGAACAAGTCCTATTACCATTTGTATGATACATGATGGATATTGGATGTGAATCAAAACCCAACATGAAGATACATGACATGAACTTTGTCCTAAACCTCACCAAACATAACCATTTAATAAAAACTATTGTTGCATGTCAACAAAAATCATAAATTGTTGTTCTTAGCCAGATGTTGGTTATTGATTTTCACTTATTTTAATAAGAGCCCAGCGAGTTTAAAGGCACAGATAAGCAGTATCATTATATAAAGGTTGATGACTATTATGGATTTGTCGTGAGGGGCAATGTGTGGATAGGGAATCAATCAAGACGCTCTGCGTTCGAGGTCAAACTGGAAGGACTGTGGGGTTTCCCTTAAGGGCTCTTGGGAGGCATGGCTCCTCTGTTTTCCCCTCGTTCACTTCCTTTTCACTATGATCACTATTATTATTATTATCTGTCATTATCCCACTCACTCAACAAACACACATCTCTCAGCAGTCTGTTAACTGTATGATTCTCTTCTTCCTCAGACATTAAAAAGTTAAAATCTGTGATCTGATCCCAGTTTATAATGTTACCTACTAACTAAGGAAGATTCCTGCAGTGCTGACTAAAGAGATTGATTACAGTTTTTTAGTATAAAGTCATCTTGCCATTACAAACCTTCAGGGCTTTCACACTTGAAGAAAACTCCTGAAAATCTCCTGATACTTCCAGGAGGAGCTGTGTGTGAACGCAAACAGTATTTTTTTTTAAGTGAGCCGATGTGAGAACGCAGCAGGTTATTCTCTGTAGAGAATTCACCTCTAGCCAATAGGAGAGGGTTGTGACGTTAATATCGTGTGACTGGAGTCAGTGCATAGACTGTATGCAGGAGACCGCTCCATGTTTTCTGTTCTTCAGTATGTTCTTCTCCACTCTTTTGTTGACATTGTGATTACTTCAAAGTACACGTTGCATTGATAAAAATGCAAATATTCTCATTATTGCATCGTATAGCGAACTCTGTTGCTTCATCCATCTCTTCTGTTTATGTCATGTCTTACCTCGGGAGACCCCCTGCCCCCCCTCCCCTCTGACAGGGATAGTCTCCAGCTGTGAGGAGGATATGTGAACAGCCAGGTCAGGAGAATATCCGGAGCAGTCCTCCTGAAATGATCTAGATATTTTCAGGAGTGCATATGTGAAAACGGCTTTAGTAAACAGGCCAATAACAACACAAGAAAGAATACAAGAAATACAGACGATGCAAATGACAACACATCCCTGTCCCTGTTCACACCTCAGCACAGTTTTCACATTTTGAACTAAAGGCCTAAACAGAGGAAATGTATTTTACATGTATCCAGTCGAAGCTGTAGGACTTTACAATGGGGTACAATACCTTTAATGTGCTTTCTATAAGACAAATACCCTCCTCTAAACACACACACACACACACACACACACACACACACACACACACACACACACACACCTCCCCATGTGTATCTATCTTGTTTTTCCTTTGTTGTTGCTTGTTGTGTAGGTCATCCCCTCCTCTGTCTGCCATCTGGGAAGTCTCTCTCTCTGCATCCATTATGGCCATCCTGGGACAGAAACCCTTCAACACCAGCGTGCCCCCAAACTCCCCCGACAAACACACACATAAACACGTAGACACACACTTGCACATACAACAAACTCAAACATGTACAGTACTCTAAATCCAAGCAAACACAAACTAATGCCGCATCAAACTGCACTAAAACATGCAGAGACCTGGAAGCTTTACACAGAGAAGAATACAGCCAGGCACACAAATCATCAGACACTTACGGACACAGAGTAACGACACAAACATCAAAACTTGAGCATGTCATATAAGACAAAGTGTGGTCGGTAACATGTTGTTCTGTCCCTTTATACCTTTGGTTGGTCCTTCCTCTCAGGAAGATGTCAACAAAGGGCCGTAAAGTGGACCTGGTAAATGGACTTTTCATCTTCTGCCTGCTCAAAGAGCTTTCACACCGCAGGTCACACATACACATTCATACACCACAGACGAAGCAGTGGGAGCAATTTGGGGTTAAGTGTCTTGCCCAAGGACACTTCGGACATGTGGCTGCAGGAGCTGGGGATTGAACCCCCGACCTCCCGGTTGAGAGACTTGACTCTACAAACCTAATACAGGCCTGTTACAGAGGGATAAAATGCTATTTGAATGGTGGGTTAAGACAAGACATACTTCAGTGACTCTGGAAGTGCTGCTGTTAAATCAGAGGACCAGACAGGAGGCAGCAGACATTGCTCAATAAGGCAGTTCTAGGTTCCTATGGGGGTCCAGGTGTGAACCCTCAAACAATCAAAGGGTCCCCACAGGTATCAGTTAAATGCAAAGTAGTTTTTCTAAACACATGATAACAAAAGATTAACTCTTGTGCCTCCAAATGGAAAAACATCCTAATTACTCGTTATAACCACCAAATGCTCAAATTACCTTCTGTGTCGCATTTTTTATTTTATTTTAGATCTATTCCTCCAGGGTTTATATTAAAGATATATATAAGCTTGATTGATTGAATTTCCCATTTGATAAGTACATTAATATAAAGTATTAGTTTCACCCAACCCATGGATTTTATTTTGCAGTGTGTTGAAAGGAATTCTGGGAAATGCTTGAAATCAACATCTGGTAAAGGAGGACAAAAAAGTAATTGAGGCTTTCTCAAACAACTTGAAGCACAGACAGGTTAAGAACAAAACAGATCAATGACATTTGTCAAGGATCTAACGTGTCTGCTCAACACAAGCCCTCTGTAGGAGTGAGGACGGACCCCCATGCTCTCACTGAAGGACTTCCCTCATCTGTTCGTCCTTGTGAACACCTACTGATGACCACCTCTCCGCCGCTCTGTGCCTCCCCTATCATTGGCTGTGAGCTCGAGACAGAGGGAAGAGAAAGCGAGACGAGGATGATGACGACAGCAGGCCTGAGCTCAGTGCAAAAGCTCCGGGTTATCAAACTCATTAATCTACATGCCATAGTCCCCGGATGAATAATTGTGCGTTGAATTTATCTGCCAGCGTGATAGCTACAGCTCAGCTCTCCCCCCGCTCCCACAACCGACACCGCATTGTGTCTCGGCCTTGTAATTATTACACGCTTTGTCTTTGATTGCGGTGGAGGGCGGGTGGAAAGGTGGGTGGTTAGGGGTGGAAAACAGAAAACACACTCCCACCTCTTCTTCTTCTGCAGCTTTTCATTAGGAAACATCTCCCCATCGCTCAATGTGAAGCTTAATATTACATGGTGTACCCCCCCTCCTTCTAGCCCCAGTGCAACCGTACAAACAAATATTCCCAACAGCACACAAACTGGGTCATGGTCTGGCTTTACAAAATATAACCGTTCTAATTGTTTATATGCATGGGTGATGATTTTTAATGGAAGATAAGTTTACATTCACAAGTAGATACAACACAGGGAAGGAAAAGCCTTGAAAAGCATTCAAGGTTAATCACAAGATTATCAAATGGGTTGAAAGAAAAACATTCAGCCACTAAAAATAATCATGTTTGATTGAGAATACAACAACAATTTCACCAAAATTTATAACCAGAGACTTCCCACACATGGAGTTCAAACTTACGTCAAACCAAACTGGTACAACCCAGAGCGAGGACCTCTAGAGTGGCTAGAAAGGATTCAAGTCCAGTTTATTTGTCCTGCATGTTTAAAACAGCTTCAGCTGACCAAAGTGCTTTACAGACAAGACGTAATAACAACAACAACGACGACGACAAAGAATTACATTTAGAATAAAGAAAAACAATAATAGAAAACATATATATATGAATATCTAGCCTCAGGTCATTTAACACGGGTACTCCTCTTGGGCAAAGAACATGAAACCAAAAGGCAAAAAAAGTAGTGAAAATGCTCACAGCTTGTTTTTTTTTCCGCTGGATTTCCAGTGAAATGTTTCAGTGACATTTATTTGGTTTTAGAGTTTCAACAATAAGACATGTAAGCTCTCTTAAAGAGGTCATATTCTGCCCTTTTTGGGGTTCGTATATTTAATCTATGTACCTACTAAAGTATGTTCACAATAGCTAAAGTTATAAAAAAGTGTCTGTTTTCATGAACTGCCGCTCCATGCACCGGCTCTCTTCTGACTCTCTCTCTAAGGCTCTGAAGTGCCCACGTTCAGAGTCCCCACGTGTGCCAAGTCTGATCTGATTGGTCGGCCTGTCGGCTCTGCCGTAATTGGTCAGTCGCTCAGCACGGTTCTCGGAAATGTCACGCCCCTTTTACCATATTGGGAATGCAGCCACTTTGGCTCCAAGGGGAGCATAAACATTAGCACCTTAGTACTACTGTGCTACCGCAGGCTATGGCATATCGTGGGCGTGCTACAGAAGTTAACGGGTGTGCAACATGAGCTGCTGGGCTTGCCTCAACGAGCCAATGGGCTTAGATCAGTGATCTCACACTGACAATGACGTCACACTGACAAATTTTTTTTGAGGTGGGCTTGAACCGAGCGTTACATGCGGCTAATGCTGCAGCTAACAGGAGGACGTAGGAGAAGCTGCGTTTCTGCAGACTTTGAATTTTTGCACATAGATGTGCCTAAACATGTACAGGACACTTAGAAAACACACTAAAGAGCATATAAAACCAGAAAAAGAAGAATATGGGACCTTTAATAGCAACATGTGTAAAAATCTCAAAGCTGTGTGTTTATTCTTTTGTATTTTTGATCAGAGGTGAAGCTCAATGGATGAAAAAAAAATAAAGCATGGAGCACATGAAAGAATGAATAACAAGCTTGTTGAAATCAGAGGGTGAACACAGCAAACAGGTAAACAGATGGTGTGTATTTCACTCTCTTAATGTTATTTATCTTCAAACAACCTCTGAGAGTGTGTGTGAGTGTGTGTGTGTGTGTGTTTGTGTGTGTGTTTGTGTGTGTGCATACAATCCTGCATTCCTTTGGCTGTCGTGCATAATGATTTGGGGAATACTGTTTATAATCCAAAGCAAAATCAGCATTTCTAAACGAGTTATTTGAACAAAAAACGTTTTGCCAGATTTGGAGCACAACGCTTGTTTTCTGCTCGATTACTTTGTGCTATTGATGGAGATTTCCCCACCAAAACAAGCTGCACATGCATCCGTCTGTCAAACAAATATGTCTGAAAACACCTGTTTTGGGATGTTATATGCTGAGATCGTGGGAATAAGTACATCTGCATAAAAAGTGAAACTGATCCAAACTTAAGTTTCAAGAAAAATATTGTCCTGTGTGGCTGGAGGCTGTTTAAGAGTGTGTGTTACTGTGTGTGTTACAGTGTGAGTGTGTGTGTGTGTGTGTGTGTGTGTGTGTGTGTGTGCGTGTGTGTGTGTGTGTGTGTGTGTGTGTGTGTGTGTGTGTACAGCAGCCTGAAGCGAGCTCGTCCTTGAGACAACCTCCGATTACAGATCTGACTCAAAGACAGTATTGTGTGTTTAATTTGTTTTTACCTGCTAGAAGGTCATCAAGTTTGGTAGAAGGTTTTGGATGGCGTGTGAGTGTGTGTGTGTGTGTGTGTGTGTGTGTGTGTGTGTGTGTGTGTGTGTGTGTGTGAAAGCATTTCTTCTGATTATAAAAGCCTAAACAGATTCTCTCTCAATGTCACATTTATCATTTTCAAACAGCTAATATCTTTGGATGAAAGACGATGGTGACCATATACATTGGACGAAGCAGAGGATGAGTGGGGGGGAGGGAGGGGGGGGTCAACCTTCAGATGCTACCTTTAGCGTATTGTCCATCCAGAGAGCGAGAGAGAGAGAGAGAGAGGGAGAGAGGGAGAAGTGATGTTTTTTAAAGAGCTCCTTTGACCTTTTGGCACCTGGTCGAATGTTTCTTAAATGGACAAGCCAAAGTTTTACAATGTGCTTTGTGAAGCAGATTTTTGAAACCTGCTATTGCATTTCAAAGGACACACATACACACACACACACATGAATATGTCCACACAAACATACACTTATTGAAGCTGCATAGGGCATCGGTGTCAGACTGAAGGTTGCTGCCAAGGTCCTTTGGGTAATTCCCATTCACCTTGTGCGGGGTCTGTGTGTGGGCAGAGAAGTGTGTGTATGTTATATGTGTGTGTGTGTGTGTGTGTGTGTGTGTGTGTGTGTATGTGTGTGTGCATTTGTGGGTTTTGGACACTTATTTTGCTGTATCTGGGTGATCTAACTTATGTTTTTATGAGACACAAGTAGGAAGAAAAGGGGGAAGTTTTGGAGGTCAGAAACAAATCACAGCCTCTGCCTTGTACTGTGTGTGTGTGTGTGTGTGTGTGTGTGTGTGTGTGTGTGTGTGTGTGTGTGTGTGTGTGTGTGTGTGTATATGTTTGTTTTGGACTGTGTATGCATGTGTGTGTGTACTCCAATACTGAAGCAAATTGAGGAGAGCGTGCTGTTGTGACGACAGGTATTTGTGGAGACTGTCTATATGCAAATGATAAAAGGATGTGAACATAATGACCACAGCTCTGTGGGCTGTGTGGCGTAAGGTAAGAGCAGGTACAAAATGCTCTCTGTGTCATGTAAGGGGGAGACCAGGTAAGTGTTACCTCTAATTATATATAAATCCCCAATCTGGACATGTTTCAAAAACACTTTTGTCATTTTTTTTTTTTTTTTGCATCTATGTTGCAGTTTTATTGACAGATTTTGTATTGACACCTCAAGAAATACTGAACAGTGTTCAAATCTTGCTGAAGTTAAGTGAACATGGTGACCTTTCTAGTGCATTCTCTCCCCAATTCTCTTTTTTTAGGTTCTTTGTGGCCATAATTGTCATAGGGATACAACACACGAAAAAAATTGATCAGTATAGTCAACTAAAAACTGATAGGGGAAGTCATGAAGAAGGGGTTGAGGGTGAACCCCTTCTCTCACCTAAAAATAGAGTAACCTCCAGGTCATGGTAGTCCAGTTGATTCCAGCCAGTTCCTTTATCACAATTCTAAAATTCTATAACCCACTTAGCAGACGCTTTTATCCAAAGCGACGTACATCAGAGAGTAAGAACAACACAAGCAAGGATCTAGAAAAAAGGGAACAATGTGAGTAAGAGCAAACGATCAGCTTTGAGTCTGATTGGACACACAGGTGCTGACAGGAAGTGACCAGAGGCAAAGCACAACATTGAGGGCAGTTCTTGAGAGCTCTAATCAGTATAGAAACCATCTTATAAGTCATCGTTATCAAACAAAAACCATCGTCATTACCATCATCAATAATATGGAGACCATCATCATTAAGTTAGTAGGTATTCATGAAAGAGCTGGGTCTTTAGCTTTTTCTTAAAGGTACAGAGGGACTCTGCAGATCCAATGGAGTTTGGAAGTTCATTCCACCACCGGGGGGCGACAGAGGAGAAGAGTCTAGTCAGCGTCTTAGGACCCTGTTGTGAAGGTTGGATCAGACGTCTTTCATTGGCAGAGCATAGTGGGGGGGAGGGAGTGTAGACCTGGATCAGAGAGTTAAAGTAAGGAGGAGACGTTTTTGTCGCTGTTTTGTTAGCGATTATCACAAGTTGGAAGTTTAGTAAATAAGCTTTTGCATGGAACTTAAAGAAAGACAAACGCATCATCAGGAATACATGGCACTGAGTTTCCAGGAAGATTATAGCAGAAGATGGCCATCAAACGCTGAGCTTTCTGTGTTTTCTTAAAGCTTCTTCACTCCAACGAGCCGCTTGGTTTAAAAAAAAATAAACAAAGATTGTAACAGTTAATTCAGTGCGATCCAATGGATTAGCCGTGGTTGCTCATACACATGCACACTACCCTCCATAAATTGTACATAAAGATAGCAGTTGAGCTTTTGTCTGTTTGTTTCTGCTTCCACACCATAGTGTCTCAATTGCCCCTTGTTGTGTATTTCACATTTCCACCTAGTGTGCATCTCTTGCATGTGCCTCCTTTCATCAGCGTGGAGTTCTGGAAACAGGCTCATCATTGCTGGATAAAAGGACATGGTGGTTGCTGGTGAAGCAGACAGAAGGTGGGGCAGCGAGGGGAGAACGGGGGAAATGTGGGCACAGTCTTAAGTGTTAGTGATGGACTAGACAATGGAAGGTGATGTAGGATTTAAATCAAGTCTTTCCTCTGCGCAGCACTGGAGGCTGATGGGAGAGGAAATGGCTCCGTGATGCCATCCACTGCAATCCTGCTTGTTGTGAAGCTCCGTCTTTGTGTCTGCTTGTCTACTCTCAGGCTTTTTCTTTTTTCTTTTTGTCTTACTTTGGAGACAACGTATTACACCGGTTAACCTTAAGGTTGACTGGATGAGCAAATGCAGCCATTTTTAAACTAAGCATGCCAGAGCTGCTGTGGCTCCTTTGAACACACTATAGGTCATAGATTGTATAAAACATGGACGTTTTCTCAATTATGCCACCTGCTGATGTCTGAGGTGACGTTTAAACTTTGACAGTCACCTCACTGGAATTTCTGACTCAACCTAATGTTTGATCAATCAGAGTTTAGGCAGGCCGTAAAACCTCCTGAATACAGCTAACCCGCCAAAGCATGTCAGTAAACCCAGCTGCCTTAATTTTACAAAAAATATGAAAAACTGTTTTTGGATATTTCAGGTCTCTGCTGCCTCTGATGTTGATTCAATGTTCTCTGAGCTGGAAAAAAAAATGGATATCACAAAAAAAAACAACAACCTTAAATTCATTGTAAACTTCCTGGTAGTAGAAACAAACACTTTCAAGTAACTCAATATTTATTTATGTTATAGTTTATTTCTGAATGAGATTTGTGTTTTTTTTGACATGGGCAGATATCTTCTGTCTGTTAGAGTAATCTAAATATTGTAAATCTCCTTTTATTGAAGAGCTTGCCATGAGAAGTAATACGAGGATGTACGTATGTGAGTGTGACAGAAAGATGGTTTCTTGATATGTTTATAATATGTATGCTGCAGCAGTGAGTGCTGACCATATGATCTCACATAGTGTGTGTGTGTGTGTGTGTGTGTGTGTGTGTGTGTGTGTGTGTGTGGGGGGGGGGGGGGGGGGGGGGGGGGGGGCATGGGAAAGAGAAATATGATGATCGATGACTTGGCCAGTTGTAATATCTTCATACCAGAGGGAGCTATGTAACATTACATATGGTCACATATGATTATCCATGTAGAGGACGTATTAATAACCTGGAACATGCTGATGTTACAGATGAAGTCACATAAATCTTCTTCAAAGAACAAACATACACAAAGTGAGTCATTCATGAAAACAATGCTTGATGTGCTGACTGATAGAAATCCTCTTCATCATGGATATGATGGATATGTTTTTGCAATTTGGACACAAAAGGTGTTCTCAATATTTGCCATGAACTTCTCTGCAGGACTTTTGACTATTTGTTTGTTTATGTGAACGGGGAATATTTGCCCCTACAGATGTATTTGAGAAAAATCACTGTTAAGTCGGTTTAAATAAAAAAACCCAAAGGTGGACATCCCATAGCCCAATTTATGAACTGTAACTCTCAACCATTTAAACCACAAATCACTTTGTTAGCATGTTAACAATCTGGTTTACAGCAGCATAAAGATTAAAAAAACCTATATTTTTTCTGATACAAATGTTGAAATGGTTTCCTAATTGAGCATAATTGTATTTTTTTGTAAGAAAAGGTAATTTGCAAAAAGCTCTGAATAAATGCAAAAGAGCCAACGAGGTGATTTCACATCTTTTAGTGTCTTTTAAATTGTTTTATGAAAATAGTTTTTCTTCGGCCTCACCGCGGCTGTACCCTGTGACAGATTCTGATCTTGATTTTCATTGGACAGATTTCAATGCAGGCAAAATAGAGTTTTCATTTTGGGAAACTCGGCTCTATGCAGACGATGTGCTTCTATTGACTTTATCAGAGCGAGACATTCAGCATGGACTGAACCAAGATGTAGTCCTCTCTGAAGTGGTTTGGAGGAGAGTCATCGTCTCCAGGTACGAGGCCATGGCCACAGAAACTTTTTGGTAAGGTACAGAGTGAGTCAATGTTAATATACTGACCATACTATTAGCATTTATTGCTAACACTACACATAATTCTACAATTGTAGAATTGTAGATTTAAACATTATATTGTTGCTCTGTTTGTCTCTATCCTTCTCATTCCTCTTGCATCTCTATCTATCTCACTAACCCCAAACCCAGATGGCTGTTCAACATGAGTCTGGTGGTCTCGAGGTTTCTGCCTCTTTAAGGATGTTTTTTCTTGACTCTGTAACTTTATTAAATGTCGCTTAGTGCTCATGATGGATTAATGTTGGGTCTTTGTAGATAATATAACGATTAGTTAGGTCTTTTACCTGCTCTTTTTGTCAAGTGTCTTGATGTAAAATTTATGAATTGGACGCAATACACATAAAGATTGACTGATTGATTTGCAACACCAAATGAGGAGTTCCAACTCCTCTGGACCTTATTTACTACTCAGGGTAAAATTGCAAAATTGAGCCGCTGCTTAGCCATATGGTATAGGTCAAGATATAAGCCTCCCCTACTTAAAAATAATTTTAGATTATGGACAAAATGAAAGAGATAAAAGTAAAAAAATACTAAAAGATTTGTCCAAAAAAAAAGTTGTTCATAAATTAGTGGAGACAAAGAATGTATATCTTGAGAAAAAAAAACATTTTGTATGCCCCCTTTTTTTCTGCATCAGAGAGCTTCAGTGTTTCTTCATGTGTTTTAGAGCACACACACACACACACACACACACACACACACACACACACACACACACACACACACAAAACTCGACAGGCAGACAGAGTCGACATACCAGCTGTATATACTGTAAGCACATAGATCTGAGTAACGCTCGCTGTGCCTTGATCCTCCTCTCCCTCTAGGAACTTGTCTGGCTTTAGCCTCAGCCTGCCTGAGCTCCTCATGGAAAATGACACACAGGGCTCAGAACTTGCTCTCGTTCTCCTCACGCTCACACACACACACACACACACACACACACACACACACACACATGTGAATGCCTAAGCACCTTTCTGTGTGTGTGTGTGTGTGTGGGGGGGTGTGTGTGTGGCTGCTCAAAGTCATGGCAGGGTTGGGTTGTGACAGCTGAGTCTCAGGAGAGGTTGTGCAGATCAGGGCTGAGCTGAGAACCAGGGCTCGGTTGTATTAAAGGGGGAATTACACGACAGCAGCCCCACGTGAGAGTCTTATCTCCTGGCTGCTGCCTCTCCCACAGCCCCTTCCCCCTGGAGCCCTCGGGGGAGGATACATGTCTGTCTGACTTACCCCCTGACTGTCTGTCTGACTTACACACTGACTCCCTGTCTGTTTGACTTACCCCCCTGACTGTCTGCCTGCCTCGCTAACAGCCTGTCTGAAATATCCATTGCCTGACTCTCTCTCTCTGACTTACTGACTTCCTTTAGGACTCAGTTAATGGGAACTATTTGGCGGTCCCCAGATACAAATTACACTCTTGAGGGAACCATGACAAATTCACACTTCATCAATCCAAAATCATGGACTTGTATTGAAGTGTAAACCGTATAAATTACATCTGTATGCTGACCGAGACTTGGTTTAGTCTTCAAATGAAACCTGTCCTTCTTGTTTTAATAGTACCAGCAGCGTGGGATCTCAGGGTTGTGAGGGTGAGTGTGTGTGATTCACAGATGGATTGTAATGTTTCTTGTACTCAGTTGGAAACCTTTACTCAGGCTTATTTGATTCACTTGGTTTTATGGTAATTGAAAAGGCCTCTTTACTTCCACTTTTAATTTGCACAGCCCCTAAATCCAGGTTTGGTTTTTATTAAGGTCCCAGTTTGCGCTTCCATCTTTTTCTGTGTCCTCACGCTAACCCTGCTGACAGCTTTTTGAAGGCCTTAATACGAAGCAAAAATCATCAGGACTTAGAGATGAGGTTAACATGGAAGTGTAAAAAACTTCAGGTCCTAGAACGTCCACAGGCTGCCTTCTAGAGTGAGAACATCCCTATTAGACCCATTGTGAAAATTCACTATCTTCACAGCAGAATTAAACATGCTCACAGCGACGTACAAAAATTATTTTGGTATCCATCGCGCCTTTATTAACAAATTTTTAGGGTTTAAATTTGATAAATACTCTCCATTTCAGGGTATGTATTTATGCTAAGAGACATGCATATTTAGGAGCTGGGTGCTTTGTGTTGCTACTAGTTCCTGCTAGCTGTCAAGCTGCATTTTTTTGTAACTCTCAAGTCCAGGGATCTCAGAAAAGCTCACATGTGAGGACGAGCAGCCTACAATCTGATTGGTTGCCCCCCTTAAAGCTAACTTCAAAAGCACTTTGAGGCATCTGATGAAGACACAGCCCTCATTACTGAGATGAAGCATGACTTTGACAAGAGGTACACACATGTGCATGACCTCCTCTGCGCTGCATCCACTCTTCAGCCTCACATCAAAACGTTTCCTTTCCTGAATGAATGTGATGCTCAGACTTTAAATCAATCAAAACAAACTATTTTAAAGTGCAAAAAAGTGCAAAATTTTTTGTCCATCCTTCAGTTGCTTAAACTCTTCATTTAAACGTATGGCTACAACTATTTGTAGTTTGTGACTGCTGAAAGTGTTTTCGACAGTAATGCTAGCATTTAACCGTACTGCACAGTCTACTAGTTAATGCCACATTTAAGTTCCTGAACAAGGATAAAACATTTGTCTGATTTGACATAGAGCTGTTATATTAGAAAACTGCAGTAAGTCGAGGGTTCGGCTTGAGGTTGGCTCCAAGAGCACCAGAAGTCACATGCACACCCATTCAGAAAAGCCAGTTTTGACAACTGAAATGAACATGTTTACAGATGTTTACAGTCTGATTAGTTATTATTCTCATGGGCACACACTGTACCAGGGGTGATTTTATTTAGGACTCATCAGTTTTGATATACTCACTGCCCCACCCGCCCCGCCTGTCCACCATGGGGTCCAGGGCCTTCAGCCGCTCTGCCCCCCGATCTCTGGAACTCCCTTCCCACCTCCTCATCTCAAAACACATCTTTATAAACTGGCATATTCAGTCTGATCATTCTCCACCCGGTCTCATAACTCCTTTACATCCTGTACATTTGTGTTTTTAATGTTAATTTTATCGTTGTGTTGTTACTTTGTTGTTTTTATCTCTGCTCTGTGAGGTGACCTTGAGAGTTTTGAAAGGCGCCTTTAAATAAAATGTATTATTATTATTATTATTTATGATTGACAGGCTTAACATGGCTGCCCTAACCCTGCACTAACAGATGGATGGCGTCACTCAGGCTTTGTCAATATTTACAGTCTAAGGTCATGTGACACAAACTTACTACTGAACAGTAATTGTGATGACCATCTCATTTTGCACTCCTGGCAAAAGGAAGTAAAAAGTGCAGCTCTGGTACCAAATACACACACACAGAATCAGTCTGTATTTGAATGAATGGCCCCTGAATCTGATCATAGCCATGAACCCAGATTTGAATCTAATCGTCTTGTAAAGGAGAGATGCACGTCCCTAATAACTATGAAACTATGCTGTAACCATCAAAAAGGTCCCAACCCAACGAACTGTAAAAACTGACATGACACATTTTTCATTGATGACTGAACTTGAACACAGAACTCATGCACACAACGAGACGCACACTGGCCTCAATTTTCAGAGATCGGCCTCTTCATAATCTCGACAATCAGTCACAATGAATGTTTTCTACCAGGAGACAGTCATAAGCAGCAACGATAAGACTGAGCTGTTTACACCAGGGTTAACGATGAGGATAGGTGTGTGTGTGTGTGTGTGTGTGTGCGTTTGTGTGTGTGGATCACATTGGAGCACACACACTTGCAGCACCGATGCTCCTATCAGTCATTCATCCCACTAGAGTGCTTAGTGTTTCACCTCGCACGAGCTGGCAGATGGTGATGCTATGGGCAATCACACTGCTTTATGAGAGCGAGAGAGAGAGAGAGAGAGAGAGAGAGAGAGAGAGAGAGAGAGAGAGAGGGAGATTGTTTACAACCAACCAATCAGACGGAGCTGTTTGAATTCATTGTAGGTGGAAAACAGAAAAGCTAAATGTTATTCAAAATACATAAAAAAACATAATTTGTTGTTTGTTAAAATGTCTGAAACAAACCTGTAAGTATTTAAACATCCAGCAATCATGGAGAAACATGAGCATCAATTATATGTTTTTGTCCACCTTACAAATGTCAAAATATTCACTTTCTTTTTAAGCCCTTGATTGCATCAGTTTTTTAGAAGTCCAGGAGGTCTTGTTCCGGCAGCTCTCAAGAAGAAGGAGCTCCCCCATCCCTGCAGCGAGGTGATCGGGCGCTACTACCACCCGACGCCCCTGACACCCAGCCACCACCATCGGACTGTGTCATCCCCACAACCACCACCGTCCTCATTCATGTACAGCCTCCAACCTCCATCTCAGCGGCGAGGAAGTGTGGACAACAGGAACATGAGGAATACAAAGGAGAAATCCTTCCTGCATCTTTCCCATCTCCCCCCTGAAAGTCGTTGCCTGCTGTGTCTCATAAATTAAGCTCAACCAAAACACCTGAGTTTGTAAACTGTTGAGTCGGGTCATCATCTTTCACTACATGTCCCAAAATCCCAAAGTCATCTCACCCATCACTAATATAAAATAGTGATTATTGACACTCTTTAGCGGGGGCTTTCAACTGTGTCTCATTTACTTCTTCCAAATATTTGATGTTTGGATTTCATGTTTGAGAGTGAACCACATCAAAGAATCCAGCAATACATATTTATAATTATTAATGACCCAATGAGGCATTTGAGACGTTTTTAAAAAGCAAAGATGTAACACAGATTTACATTATAGACTACAGAAACCATAAACTCTTAAATGCAAAGTGATGGTGAACAAAAACCTTAGATTTTTAACGGTAACACTAATAATAAAGAAGCAAACTAACATAAAGAGCAATAACCTGAATCTCCGTTCATCCAACTTAAGCATGGCTACACACTCGACAATTTAATTTTAATTGATTTTCCCCCTTTAACGATGGGGGGGGGGGGGGGGGGGGGGGGGGGTTATGTTCGTTGCTTGTCGCAACTGGTCACTTATCAGAATAATCCTAAAGTGTGTGGTGTCACTGCGATTATTTTACTGCTCCCCGACCCCATCCAGTCAGAGCCTCCCCAATCTGGAATGGTAAATATCCCAAATGTTTGATTTACAATAAAGCAAATAAAAGTTTCTGAACAAATCGTGTGAAGCCTTTAATAACTCAGGAAATATGTTGAGATGACATTTGGAGACTATCTTCTCCGCAGAAATGATTTAACATATGAAACTTCTAAACATGCACATGTTCTGTGTTTGTGTGTATCGTACTTGTTTCTGTGTTGTTTGGGTATATTTTTGTGCAGGCTGTACGCTGCTCTTTTACGACAGGAGGGACTCCTGAATTCCCAAATCCTTTGGGTGCTGTGCTTTAGTAGCTGGCATACTTTCCCCCTGCAACATGACAATGGTGCCTCCACAGATAAATCAGGATCTCTTCTACCTGGAAACAAGAGCTCTGGTTAATGTCCCAGATTCACACTCACTGGACTCTGATTGGTCCAGATCAGGTCCACTTTTTTTTATATCCTGCAGGTGCAACTTCTTTGTATTCCCTAGAAAAGGATGTCTGACATGCTGTGTCTCTGCATGTGTGTGTGTGTGTGTGTGAGTCGGTCTACAGGGATTTAGACGGACATGCAGGTGTTCTTTGAAGGTGCATCTAAAATATCAACATGCCAACAATTGATTTGTCTTTATGAGGTAATGGAATAAAATCAGAAATACAAAGCTACAGATATAGATTCAACATAACAGGACGACAGTGGGGCTTTGTTCAGACACAAAGCTGATCAAAGATGTGTCTTGCATGAGTGCTTCGGTAACGGTGCTTCTCCAATGTGGCAGCATGAGCAGGAAGATCCCATGTGGCTTTGCAAACATCTATTTTACATTTTTTTATGCACTTTATTATTATTAATCTTCACACAATGTGGAGGTACCATTAAAACGTTTTGGACTGACAGTCTGCACAGGACCAGGTTTCCTTGCATTACACAAAGTGGTAGCTGCACTCAAAAGTGTGTGTAAAAGTACCTCATACTAACAGTTTCGTTTACATGATAAGAGGTTTGCTTGATTTTTTAATTTTTTATACGTCGACTGACAAAAGTGCTTCACAGACCGAGGCAATTCAAATATGGTACAAAGAAGTAAAGATAATGAAGATCGCAAACAAACAAAAACAACATTGAATAATGTTACCAGATACATTAAAAAAAAAAAAAAAAACCTTCGACCTCATAAGGGACATCCTAAGCAAAGCATATTAAGGTCATAATTCATTTTAAACTAAGGAGCCAGAGCTGCTGTGGCTCCCTGTGAACACACTATAGGTCATAAAACATGGATGTTTTTTCATTATGCCACCTGCTGATGTCTGAGGTGTCGTTTTTAAACCTAACAGTCGCCATACTGTAAAAAAGTTTGTAAAAAATACGGTAACAAACTGTCGAATGGCAACAGGAAAAACAACCGTATACAGGTTTATAATATATATATATATATATATATATATATATATATATATATATGTTATTTTCATAGTAATTTACCGTAAACAAATAACAGTTGTCTACCGTAAAATTTACGGTTGTCCAAAAAATATACCGTAATGTCTTATACATTGTCACCGTCTTTTTTTACGGTAAATTTCTGGCAACCACAGCTGCCAGTATTTTACCGTAAAATGTACATTTTTCTTTTATAGTGATACTGGAATTGCTGATTCAACCTAATGTTTGGTCAATCCCCCCGGTCAGAAAGGAGTCTAAAGGAGGATGCTGTGGTGATGGTGGGGCTGAGCAAGAGTACTGGTGCAGGTCAGAGCTGGCAATGGAGGGGCAGAGGAAGAGACTGGAAATCTTGGAGCTTAAATAGGCCGCCAGTTTGAAGGACGAGTTGTCAGGTGATTGTGGAAAATGACGCAGGTCAAGTGTGAAATCAGTCCAGCTAGTGTTGTCTGCCTGAACTAGCTGGTGGGCGTCGCTTCATATATGGATATTCATATGTAAGATGTTCAATTGTTTTCTGAGGTTGTATCACAGAAATGAACGATGCTCAAGACTGGTTAAGAAAACACCATAAATGCCCAATGAACTACATCCCTTGCCCGATGAAAAGTCTGAAATAAATGCACCAATGCTTACCAAGATGTTAAACATCCCAAATTCATCCTTTTTTTTGTGCCGATATTCGGAAGGAAAACATGCAACATGTAGGATTCCAGTCACTATACGGTCACAGGAGCTCTCAATCATACCGGTTTACTAAACATCTCTATTTCCCAGTCAGAGCAGACGGTGTTGAGCATTATTCAATAGGCGACTTCAATATCAACTGCGTCGTCTGGTGCTCAGGGTCAGCGCTGATATGAGCCATCTCTGACATGATGAATGTGTTTTTCTCCCCCCTGCTCACACCCTCTCAAAGAGAAGCATAATACAATAAAAGTTTTTTCTCTAAAGTGAGAGAAACTTTATTTTTCTTTTGTTGTTGTTTCCCTTCCTTAACCCCCCCCCCTCCAGCCCCTGTCCTCTTTCTGGTGACACAGAGAGGAAGGACGGGTGATTTGGGGGGGCTGTCTGATTGCTATGCATTGTTTAGTTTCTTTCATTAATGCCGGGTGCCAGTCGGGGGCTACAGATGAACAATAGCTGGGGCCCCAGGCGTAGATCAATAGCAGATTGCTGATAGTGCCCCGTCCATTCTCCACTCCAGATTACATGATAAATGGCTCGGTCCATACGCAGTGACAGGCCCAGGGCGAGCAGGGCCCAGGTAAGGCCCTGCGTCTGTTGGATAACACATCCTCTGTGTGTGTGTGTGTGTGTGTGTGTGTGTGTGTGTGTGTGTTAGGGACTGAGTTGAGTGCATGTGTGGGTTGAAATACAAGTCTGTATTTTTTTTATTAAGGGTGTTTGTGAAAGAGCATTTGAGTGTTCATGGGTACTTACAGGAAAATGTGTTGTTTTAATGTAGTTAGCGTTTTGAGGCTGTGTGTTTCATTTGTTGTCAATATGAGAGGGAGTATAAAGCAACAATATGCAACTTTAACGTCTTAAAATACTATTTTTTAAAGTCGATCTAATAGCACAACAACTTTCAGCAGGGAGAATAGCGTCTCTCCATGACCACAGATCACCCTGTTAGCCTGTTTATAGCAATATGTATGTTTGGCAGCGGGTCGCGGTTCTCTCACGAGAAGTACGTACGGCTTTGTGATACTTAACCCGTTAGCCCGGCTTGGTACTGTTTGATACAACGGCTAAGAGGAAGATGACAGTGATGGATGAAGCTAAGAAGAGATAAAAGAGATAGTGACAGAGCAAGAACCAGAGTGTACGTCCTTGTAGATATTATTCTTTAAGCTGTAACGTTGTCGGTGTCATCGGTGACTCTTCACTGGGTGCAGAGAGTCAGCTAACCCAAGTCATGCCTCAGGCAAATAAATAAATCAATCCATCCATCAGTAATGTTTGTGCAAAAATAATCTCTACTTACAGATTCAACAAAAATTTAATTCTTTTTTTCAGTGAACCAGATGTAGTTTGTAGTACACTTACATATCAGCAGGTTTTGCTGTATGCAGGTAAAATAGTCCACATAGGAGCAAAAGCAGACACCTCAACTCCCATCAGCAGTATTCTGACCATGTTCAACTTAACACATCTGCTTGACGCTGTGTTGCCAAAGCCTGTTTTAAGATTCTCCAACTACCTGAAATGTTAAATCAGACCACAGCAAGCATTTAAAAGATGTGTTCTTCTCCTCTTGAGAACATGCTAAAGCAAACTGCAGGCTGCGCTGGAAGAAACAGAGAAGTTGTCACTAGAGGCATGTATGGTCGTCAGACAATGAGACGTTGATTGCCATTGGAGCAGAAGAAGCTTCAAATGATTTGAAAATTTGTTCCCTTTTTAAAATGGAAAATGGACTTGAGCTTGTAAAGCGCTTTTCAAGTCTTCTGACTACTCGAAATGCTTTTACACCGCAGGTCACACCTACACAGTCACACCTACACATTCACACACTGGTGGTAGAGGCTGCTGAGTAGGGTTACCATCAGAAGTAACTAATCCATTCATATGCCACAGACGAAGCAGCGGGAGCAACTTGGGGTTAAGTGTCTTGCCCAAGGACACATCGTACATGTAGCTGTAGGAGCTGGGAATCTCACCCTCGACCTTCCGGTTGAGAGACGACCACTCCACCACTGAGCCACAGCCATGTTTAAGACATGTACAGAAGCAGAAAGCCTGGGTGAGCAGAGAAAGCTGAAAACTTTGTTGTTTGACAGATTTTCTTTCTGACTGGAGCTTGTGAATTTGTCAAACCAGAGAGACTGGGTATGTTGAATTTGCCCTCATGTCCCTCCAACTATAGCAGTAGATGTTTCTGCAGCTGTAATATGAATGCATGCTTTCAACACCTGAGAGAAAGAGAGCTCCTCCATTTTACAATTTGTGTGCATCTTGCATCTTCCGTTTGTAGCTGTCTTGTTTTTGGTGTTTTGTTTGCTTTTATATGTATTCATATGGAAGTCAAGGTATATGCGCCTTTGTGTGTAAGTGTGTGTGACAGGGTCGAGGCATTGGACCAATGATCCCCTATAATGGACCCGGAGAGGACACAGGCAGACGATCCAAATTGGCAATTTAGGATGGCTACAGTAGGACTAAGTGTCAGCTGGGCCTCAGTCTAATAGGGGTTAAAAACCTTCGGTGGAGCTAAGAGCGGCGGCCGGGTCTGTGTCGAGACACGACGTGAGTTAAAGACAAATATACAAATTGATCCTGTGCACTGCAAACTCTGTTTCCAATTATTTCCTCTCTTCCTGGCAACAACACGTCACCACACTTCCTTCTTCTTTGTTGCATGTTCAAAACAAATGCCCGGGTATTTCCCCCCTTAAGCCACGCATCCGTCATGGCATTTTGTGATTCGTGTGATATTTCCCCATAAAATTGATGGGACTGAAAGAAAAGTGAAAGTTGTTATAATTCAAGGTCTTTCAGTAAAGCAGGGGGAAAACCGGCGGCTAGTTAATCTACTCATTGACACGTCGTCCTCTGGTGCGGCTGAAGGACGGTCTTTAGACTAATGACCACACATATGGCGCGTCGCCCATTTAAAAAGAGAAACAAACACCTCCTGGCCATGGAAATGTGTGAGGGGCGTGGTGCAACCATGTGTGGAGACATGGAACTCATGGGTGCACACACAGACACAAACAACACGTTTCGTTGAAGTCTCAACCTCCCAGACCAAAACAAGCCATAAACAAGTAGAAACGGGAAAAAGATGGCATGATGATACTTTGATTACTGGGCTTTTAAAATACATTTAATGTAAGTTCTGGTTGAGTTAAACCTGCTCATTTCCACCAGCTCCTCACTTCACATGATGAGACTTTTAAAATGATCATTGGCACAATTATCTACTCTGGGATTAATTAAAAAAATACATTTATTAAACATATTTCATGTCTGCCAAACCAAACAAACACCATAGGGAGCTTCTTACACACTCTTACCCAAATGTCCCAATTCATACTCTGTTGTCTCTGTCCAATTGCTTTTTGTTTTCTTTTTGTCCTCACATGGAATCACATGCATACAGGGTTAAATGTGTGTGTTTAGGTGTCTGCTGGTCTCATTCTTCGACACAGTGGACAGAGTGATGGAGGTAGGAAGTTAGAGATAGATGGTGTGATTGAGGGCTTTTGGATGCTGAGAAAAATAAACTTTTTCAGAGCAGCTGATGTGAGGCTTTGAGTGGATGTTCATATTCTTGCATTTTGATTGTTCCCCTTTGTAGAAAATGTTGCTTTGATATAACAACTTGGATTTAAAGTGAGACTGTTTCTTAGGGTTTGTCAAGGACCCTATACTGCCTAAATGTTGGTTTGTCAACTGAGAGGAACGTGGACATCTCCCTGGCTCATTCATCAACTGTGTCTTTTGCTGGCCTGAATGAATTCTTTACATTGTACATTCTAAATTCTGCATGCATCCAGAACACTAAGGGCAATGAAAAATATGTCAAATTTAACGTCTTCATTTGCACAGTGAAGTCTGAGAGTGTGGAATTGTACAATGTCTGTCACTAAAGCGTAATGTATGAAGTAATGTGTTTTACCAGGACTGTGTGTCCACTCCCTGTGGTGTCTGTGCGGCTGGGATCAGTCACGCAACTGACAGACTCTGTGTGCAGCTTTTATACACCTTCAACACAAATTATACAAACCCTGCAGTACAGCTGCTTTAGGCATTTATAGCCTTCATCATGTCAATTCATTAAAGACTTTCTGCATGGGACACACCTGCATTTCCTCTCTCCTGCAGACTCTATGTGAAGCCTCCTCAATGCTAAGTCCTCGTCTGCTAAATGGTTCTGGATTTTCCTCTGATATGGCAGAGGAGCGACAGTTTCAGGATCAGGTGGGACGAGAGAAAACACTAGAAATTAGACTATGAAATGCAACCAAAGTGATAACTTGACCTATTTCAACCAGTATTGGGTCACCTACAGGAACATGTCGTCTGTTAAATTACCGCAGGAATTCCTTTGTCTCTTCACTCCAGCTGTCCGTCTGTGCACAGAGAACGCAGCCTCTGTGTGTTTTGACAGACGAGGGTGCACGCAGTAGTAACAGACCGGAGCGGACGCTCAATGCAACCGTACCTTGTGGAAGTTCTGGGTGGCACAAACTAGACGAGACTAAAACTTATGACTACTACTGTGCAGTATGAGGCAGGAGGAGGCTTATCTCTACATTCAGATGCACAACAAGAGCAAGAGCAGGACAATGTTTCAGGGTTTTTGTGCCTGAATTTCATTATATGCGCTATATGTTTTATGAATTAGACCTGAAGACGGAGCAGATAGCAGGAGGGAATAATGTGCACATTTTGGAGATATCCATTCTAAGTGAATTAGGCTGATAGTGTTTTTACAAATAAAAATATGAAAAGCTTTGACTATCGCTTTTAATCCATTTTAAGAGGTCAGCTGTTCTAGGTAAGAGAATTTGGGCTCAAAATAAAAACAGGTCATATTTAGGTTGCACAAGGTTTTTGTGGCGTCCAAGGGCCCCCCATTGACCAGAATCAATCAATAAATCAATCAGTGTTTGTATAGCGCCAATTCAAAATAAGTTCTATCTCGAGACGCTTTACAAAAGAGCATATGGGATAAGATGTAGGAAGGATTTCTACTTTGTATTCCTGATGTCCACACTTCCTTGCAGCTGAGGTGGAGGTCGGAGAAGGCCGTGCGTGAATGAGGACGGCGGTGGTTGTGGGGACAACACGGTCCGATGGTGGTGGCTGGGCGTCTGAAGCCAGAAAGCTCCCCCCTTATGGATGGCCCTGTTCTCAGGATTACTTACACATCCAACAGACATCTGCTTTTCAGACTGCTTCTGATTGTCAGTCCCAGATTAAAAAGCCAATATACACCTGAACATTTAAACCTGCAGCACTGTGACTCAAACAGAGTCAAAGGCGGATGAATACTTACGCGTGGCTCTGTAGGTTATTAAGCAGCATGTGAGAGATAACATCTACGAGCACTTTGAGTGTGTTTGAATAAAGTCTCTTTAGTTAGCTGGAGCTGAACATTTGAACAAACCCCACACTGCATCCTCTTTGTGTTTAATACTGATATTAATCCACAGAACTCCCCGGCATGAAGGAGACTTAAGACATCTGCTGCCGACAGAGAGAGAGAGAGAGAGAGAGAGAGAGAGAGAGAAAGGAAGAGATCACTGGAACTGTAGGTGGAAGGCTTTGATCACCACTCTTCAACACTCTGCTCCCTGACACCCACTCAGACACACACACACACAGTCTCTCAGATACAGACACCCATAACCTGAAGAGACTCGGAGCGAGGGGGGAAATGTGTAAGAAGGAGTGGGAATGATGATGAGAGAAGGTGAAAGACTGCAGGCCACTGGAATAATCCTCTAGTCTTTAATTAAAACCTCCTAATGATCACAGGGAGAACGACAGACTGGAGGTTGGGAGAGAGAGACGGAGAGATAAAGAGGAAAGGGGGAGATGAAAAGTCATTTTTTCTTCCTTTTTTTTAATGTTCTCTCCTTACATCAGGACCCTTAACTATCCCCATCAGCTCTCTCTTCCACATGCACGCTGATTCGACTAACATTTGTCCGTCATTTAGCTGCAAGCAGATGAAACGTTAGCGCGTACAGATGTTCAGAGACACTGGTTCTCGAGTGTGTCATGGAGCTTCACACAGACTCACAGCAGGCGCCGTGGACCCCCGTCTGTGAAGACTTTGGAGCCTGTAAGAGTGGATTTCTGAGTTACTGGAAATCATCCACACCTTTCACTTGGACTTTGTGATTACAGTCCTGTGTTTTGGCTTATTTTTATATGAAAAAAAAATGAATCTTCAAACCACCTTGCTCATTTGAGTCATGAAGTAGTGGGGGGGGGGGGGGGGGACTAACAGCAGTCTGTTCATTCATCTGTTTCCTTTATACTTAAAGGCTTTATATTTTTCACACTTAAATATAATATAAATCAAGTATATCCTCTGAAAATAACTCTGTGAGTCATGACTGTCTACAATGGTTGTAACACCCGAGTCCCACTGTCTGTGATGTTTTCAGAGTTTTCAGAGTCCTATCTTCACTTTGTTTACATCGCTCGGACGGCCGGCTGACTCCTCCCCTCGTGTATAAAAGTTGTTTAATTGAGGGACTAGAGAAAAGAAGAATAACATACTGTACTCACTGCTTAACTGTGTTTCTAGATCACGCTCATTTCAGGTAAATTTACATGCAGTGTGAAGATACCAGCATAATAAAGATCGCTAGCATTAGCATGCTAACACAACAATGCGGCACGAGTTGTTTTGGTTTCATGCTGGTGCTCAAGGGCGACATCTGCTGGATCAAAAAAATCTAAAGCCTTTAAGGGTGTCTTTACACCTAACCTGTTGGGTTTCAGTTAAAACATATTTTGAGTAAGTTTGCCAAGTTAGTGCGGTTTGTTTCGATGGTCTGAAAGCTGTCAATCAAACCCTCCTGTTAATTAAAGTGCTTCAGCAAATGTAATATGTATGTGTCCATCAACTAAAGTGCCTTATCAAGATAAAAGCAGACAATTATTATATTTTCAATTCTTTTTCTCAAAATGTTCCTCAGTTTTGACTTATTCAGGAAGTAACTAGCGGAGCATTTGAGCAAAAAAGGGGAAAACAAAAAAGAGTTGTTGCTCTTTTAGATACAATGATCAACTTAAGTTAGGCTGGACAGACTCTGTATCATTTAATAAACGCCTCGCTCCCACAGGCAGACCTTGAAGTCAGAGAAGACTGACGTTGTTGTTTTGCTAGCGAACGCTAACAAAGCAGAAATGTGCTGCCCTGGACGTCTTTGTCCTCCTCTGGTCTGAAACCTCCAAAAAAAAAAAAAAAAAAAAAGGGAAGGAATCCGCGGATATGGATTCCTGCATCTCACAGGGAAGAAGAGGACAATACAGTTTGTCCATTTTGCAGAGAGAATGCATGCTTTATGTTGCTGCAGCTCGACCAAACAGGATTCCTTATTTTTCTGTAAACATCACACGACGTGTTGCTATGGTGATTTTAGACACTGTCTGCCATGTTGCACAGGTTCAAGAATGGAAAAAATGCCCTGACGTTGGGGAACCAGTTGGTGGCTTTGCTTTCACTGTGCGAAAGAACAACATTTCAGACATATTAGAAATTCACCCGACAGGTAAGCAGCTGATTGGGCCGCGTACAGACCTCATAACCCCCCTACACTCTGCACAGATCACGATGCTTCAAAATCTGTCCCAAAAATCCAGTCGGAAACAACGTAGCCGATTCATGCGAACCGAGAATTGTATTTGCACGAGTTAAATCATGTACTGTACCTTTAAGTGAGTGTAATCTACTTTTTTTGTTCAGTTCTTTATATCATCAGGAACAAGTCTCTTTGCCTTAAATCATCTCCTTCATTGAATTTCATGAAATAAGTTCATATCCTCGGTGCGGAGGCCACTTCAGAACCAACAATGATACTTATACACACCTGCAGCACACCTTCAGACAACAACAGGAGTTTAAACTGTGGGAACACTGTATGAGTCAAAGCTGAGAGGGGCAGGATGACGGGCTGCGAAACACAAAGCTCATATCCCACAGGGTAATTTATAAGAAGACCCTGCCTCTTGTTCATTTTGTAAAGGCTTTTCCAGAGGCAAACATTACTTTCATTCTCCCGACACACCGACACAGGCATATAAGACTGTGTGCTGTGTGTGTGTGTGTGTGTGCTGTGTGTGTGTGTGTGTGTGTGTGTGTGTGTGTGTGTGTGTGAGAGAGACGAAACATTCACACACTCAATATTCAGCCTGCAGATGAGTTCTGTTTGGCTCTCAGATTAAACATGGGGGAGTCCCAGGTCAGTTACTTATGACACACACTGTTCCATCCCTCACCATGCACACACACACACACACACACACACACACACACACACACACACACACACTGATGCCTGAATGCGAGGGAACAACGTCCAATCCCCGATGCAACTATTCATAAATATCAAAACAGGGAAGTGGAGCTTCTTGCTATCAAAAGCCACGATAGCATGGAGGGTAATATGTTTCCAAATGGCAGATGAGAAATGTGCTTATGACAATGATGAAACAAGATAGCAGCTGTGATGGAACAGCCGTGTCCCCAGTGTGGTTTGTCTTGCTGCATTGTAATCACACTTTGCCTAAAGTGTGTGCGATGATATCACCAGTTGATATTGGATCAGTACTCCTTACAAACTTTACACACACAAAGAGGAAATGTGCCGTATGCATTCGTTCCATAAAGTGCGTCATTACTGTCCTTCTATTTTGTTATCATTCGATTAATGCTGTTAACGCTCTTCTCTATAACTTCTCACCCCATTTTGATCTATTGATACGAGATGATACACTTTATTGTCCACTTGGGAAAATTGTGTCCTGGACTCCAGTGCTGCTTCTACAATTGTTGATTTAAAGGTTTCAAAAAATGCTAATATGAGGGTGCCGGTTGCTTAGAGGTTAGTGTGTTTGCCCATGTATGGAGGCTGTAGTGCTCCAAGCAGGCAGCCCAGGCTCGAATCCCACCTGTCTTCTTTCCTGCATGTCATTCCCTACTCTCTCTCTCTCTCCCTGTTTTCTCGCTCTATCCACTATCCTACTTCTGCAATAAAGGCCCAAAAAGCCGCGAAATGAATCTTAAAGATAAAAAAATGACTGTTTAAATGAAAGAAAGATCCAAATGGGGCCGCACGGTGCAGTGGTTCTCCTGTAATAAAAGGTCAGAGGTAAGAGACGTTAAAGCTGTGGTTAGCGCCGTCGCCTCACAGCGAGGAGGTTCCCTCGGACAGGAGCCTCTTGGCGGGGAGTTTGCATGTTCTCTTTGCGTGGTTGCTCTCGGGCTACTCCGGTAGCCTACTACTTCTCCTCCCACGGTCCAAAGACAAGCTTGTTAATTTGTGACTCATGTGAGTGTGGCTGGTTGTCTGTCTATGTCAGCCCTGTGATTGATTGGTTAACATTTGAGTGTAACCCCGCCTCTGGTCCAATGACAGCTGGGATCAGCCCCAGGCTTTCCGCTACCCTAAACGGGAAAAACGGTAAAGGTAATGGATGAGTGGAACACATTGAAGTACAAGTAGCTGAGTATGATTTACATTTTCATTGAATCCCGTTTTTATTTCTTTGCAAGAAGACACATTCAAGCAACTTTTATCAGTGATTGGTTACGGTGTTGCTCCCTCGTCATCACTGTGAGACTCAGTGAGCTATTCCGCTTTGCGATCTGTTTTGGGTTTGGGTTTCCTTGAACTTGCTCTGTGTTTGGTAAATAGTGCAACAATTGATGGAACACCAGGCTCACATGTGAATGATTCATTGTTCTTTGGATATCAGAGTGAGTGCATGTTGACCTTCTTTTGGGATTCTATAAATGAAACAGTTTTTTTTAAATGTGCGTCCTGAGGGGGCTCAGTCTTTTTAAACACAGCTAGGGGTGTTTCAAGGGCAAAAGTCTGAAAACAAATGTCTTAAGCTGTTTTCACATTTGCATGAAACATTATGCACTCTTTTAATTACGTGCACAGAGATCGTATGTGGTCGTGTGCAGATAGTCTATGCACGGTGCAGCAGTCACAGAATAGAAACGTCACTCCCCTCTCCCATTGGCTTGAGGTGAATTCTCCGGAGAATATCCTGCTGCGTTCTCACATCAGCCCACTCGGACTTGTTGAAGAAAAATCCTCAGGGTCTGGCAGGAGAAACTCCGGATGAACTGATGTTTTTCAGGAGTTTTCTTTTAGTGTGAAAGCACTTTTATAGGTTCATTGGGATATGTGCTGCATGTTGATATTGATACATAATTTTCAGTCATAAAAAAGTCCCTGTACCAATGATCACCAGCTTCCATTTCTATCCTATAATAAAAGGTCAGAGGTGAGAGATGTTAAAGCTGCTTCTATAGTTGCTTTAATTTCTATGAACGCTTCGTTGTGTGTATGAAGATCGATATGAGGGCCATTTGCTAAAGCTTTAAATCGTCTATGATTGCTAAATCTTTACAATCGTATCACTGCTAGCGGTGCTGGCTCTTTTCTCATTGTGTGTATCCGCAGACAGGGTGTGTTTTCTGTTTTATTGTTTACCTTCACTCCTTCCTCTGTCTCCACCAGTCTCGTTTGACAGGTGACATTTAGTGTCAGGAGAAGACGGATTTCGCTGGCCGGCTCATTCTCTGCGTAGGTGTGTGTGTGTGTGTGTGTGTGTGTAGGTGTGTGTGTGTGTGTGTCTATATGTGACAAATTTGGTGTATTCCCAGCCAGTCGGGTCACTCAGAGTATTACATGTGGCCTGCAGGGGCAATGGGCAGAGGAAATGAAGGGCTATTAGAGAAAGAGAGGGAGAGAGGGAAAAGAGTGGCAGAGAGAAAGACAGAGACATTTAAGCTAGAGGCGATGTGACAGTGGAGACTGTCCAATAATGATGATGTGTTCCTATCAATCTGAGCATGGCTGCATGTGCCACTGCAGCCCACAGCCAGGGCCCTGCAACGCTCACACATCGTATTAAATATAGTGTTATACCCAAAAACAAATAATAATAACAGTCATCGCTGTGGTAAAGGGCGAGTTTACATTCACCGGTAAAGAGTTGAATCACTCGGTTATGGTAATCTTTCTTTGTAATGCTGCAGAAAAAAATAGTTCTCCCCAGAGAGGAGGGAGAGGGAGAGAGGTTTTTTTTTTTCCTGCGCAGCCACATTTGCATGATGAGAAAGCGCCGCTCATATTCATCTTAGTAAAGTCACAGTAAATGACTCCAACAGCATTATCATCTGTTTTACGCAGGTGTGCGGCTGGAGAAAATCACTCACTTCAATCAAAAAAAAGCTGCAGCTCGCTGCGTAAGGAGCCTCATTTTTTACCATCACACTGGAGGACACAGGAATTAGAAGAGAGAGAGACGGAGCGGCCGAGGGAGAGAGAGAGAGAGAGAGGGACATAATAACTTTATTTTCTCTGCGGTTTAAAGAGGCGATCGGACCAAACACGTGCTGCATGTGGGATGAATTGTGTAAAGTGTGTGTTTGTTGACATTTTGTATCATCGCAAAACCATCCTGAAAGTCTTCATCAACCCAGAGCAGCTGGATTCTCAACATGGGGAACAGCTCTTCATCAGTGCAATCCTAAATGTTATTATGACAACCAATGGGAGCGAGGCGACCGATGTGGATGGACGGCAGCATGGAGTTTCAGCAGGCTTTTAAAGATGGAACCAGACAGTGAGCTACATATCTAATCAACGGGGAAGCAGGATAGATAAATAAACAGCACATTTGTATAGCGATGGTTTGTATTTGAGATTGCATGACAGTTTCCAGAGTTCCATACCCTAAGCTTTTTGCCAAATCAGTCAGCATTTGCAGCTATTTTTTTTATTTTAAGGTTTATATTTGGGGCTTTTTATGCCTTTATTTTAGAGATAGGAGAGTGGATAGAGTCAGAAATCTGGGAGAGAGAGAGAGTGCATGCAGGAAAGGAGGCACAGGCCGGATTAAAACCCAGGCCACCTGCTCGGAGGTCAATGCCTCGTGCACGCACTGGAGGCCGGCACCTCTGTAGCTACTTTTTTATGCTATTGGTTAAACCAAATGCATGATGTGTGTAGATCATATAAGGTGATTGCCCTGTGTGTTAGCTTTTCCAACAGGGTACAATGGATGGATAGGTTAAGTGCGGTGCAGAAGAAATGTAAACCAGGATGAGTTTCTTTTAAATCAATGGTTCTCAACTAGTCTGGCCTAAGGAGCCACCACAAACACCTTCATGAAAAATCGGGACCCACATTTCTGATATTCTCAGATGGTACAAAACATGTGACGGAACGAAGCGAAGGAACTAAACCAACATGTTTTAAGAACGCTTCATAGACTTTTTGACACTCTTTTTTCCAATCACATGTTTACGACCCACTGAAAATGGCTCCACGACCCACTTTTGGGTTCAGACCCACCAGTTGAGAACCAGTGTTTAAATAACCCAGGCACAGAACAGAACGAAAACTAAACAATCACATTGAATGAGATGACATAGGGGGTTTGTCAGCATCGGTATGTGAGGGTCAGTGTGAGACTAGAGCAGCGTTACCGACCAAGAAAGTTATCAAAACTTTTCATGAGAGGAATTGAAACATTTTTATTTGGATCCTTTTGGACTGACTCACAAAAAAATCAACCATACCATCCCTCAGCTTCTTATGGAAAAAAAACAACTATTATTATTATTTTTTTTTTTTTAGTTTCCCTTTTATAGGATTATTATTGAGCAACAAAATTGGGATTCTTCTAATTTGTGCGCTAATTTTAGGATGACTTCTGAGTTAATATTTATGAAGCATTACATTAAGCCCCTCCCCTTTTATAACATCATGTACTAGAGGAAGCTGTGAGGCACTCTTTGTATCACGTAAAGTCATTCTATCATTTTTACATCGATGGTATGTGTCTGTATACACCCTGTATTGCCTTGTTTACTGGTATGTGTATTCATCTGTGTGTGTGTGTGTGTGTGTGTGTGTGTGTGTGTGTGTGTGTGTGTGTGTGTGTGTGTGTAGGTGAGGGGTTGAAACTGTTTGAATTGGCAGGTCTCCCAGGATGCTACTTTACAGGCAGACGTAACAGATGCACCTTTATACCTGCACAGATATAGTGTTTCAGTTAAGCTGTTGGTTATGTATTCCTTCGCTGCGGCTGTTTGTGTGTGTGTGTGTGTGTGTGTGTGTGTGTGTGTGTGTGTGTGTGTGTATTACAGCTTGTGTGTCTATATTGGCCAGCTTTTTGTGAAGAGGGTGCAAAACAGAGAAAGACAGGGCCAAATCATGCTCACCTCTGCTTTAGCAAAAGCCAAAGAATAATGCATTTCATAAATATTTATACCTGTTTATGATTTCATATTCATCCGCAGTACAGGAGGGAGTGTGTGTGTGTGTGTGTGTGTGTGTGTGTGTGTGTGTGTGTGTGTGTGGCTTGCAGATTGGGGTGAGCAGGCAGTCATACTTTTCAATCTCTGCAGGACACCGCTCCCATCTGCAGAATTAAAAAACTTCAGAGTAACCTGCACACAATGTTACTCAGAAAGCATTTTACTGATCATTACTCCGACTTACATTTCCATCACTTTTGACAAACTTTGCTGCGATATTGAGAGACATATGAACAACATTTCCTTGCACTGCAGTTCATCCTTTTTGTACTGTTTTAAAAACATTAAAGTGTGAATGTACTTCTTAACCTAATCACAAACAAAGACACACAAAAAAAAAGAAGTCTGCGATTCGTTATTGGCTGTAAATTTCCCCCCCAAAAAATCCAGTTTTTATTGTGCTTCTGATGTCTGTCGCGTTGACATACGACGGAGCGCTGTTTTCTTCATATTGCCGATCATCACCTCCCTGACAAAATCCAATGATTGTCATCTCGTGTCAGATTCTGAGGGCTTTAAACGAATTGAAAGAAAATCACCCGGGAACATCTTCTCTAATCGTGCTCCGTTTTTGGCTTCACTTTGCTCGACAGTTTTTTTTGTTCTCTTTGGGGGTAAAACAAACACAGAGGATGTTTCACTGAAGAAGGTACAAAGAGCAGTGTATTGCAAGTGTTTGGAGAAATGGCCCTGATGAAACATAATCGTGTTTTAACGTGATAGAACAATATCCCTGCCCATAACTCCCTTTAACTCTTACTTTTGACATGCCGCTGAAAAACATATTACAGCATGAGATGCGGTATCAATTCTGTCTACTTTTTTTTTTTTCCTCTTTTTGCAATAAAACAGTTGAAGCTCTTACCCTCCTTCGATCCTTCTTCATGCTCTCCACTTCTTTATTCTCTTCATTTCACCTCCTCCTCCTCCTCTCTGTGGCGGAGGGGAAGGAAGGAAGAAGTGGTAACACGTAGCATGTCTTCATTAAAGTGTCACTCCCCATTATTTTCGTGCTATCTCAATTAGCAGCAGGTTTAATAAAGGGCCTCTTCTCTCTCTCTCTCTCTCACTCTCTCTCTCTCTCTCGCTCTCCTCCTGCAACTCTCTCCATTTCCAACTCGTTCTCTTTAACTCTGCAATCACGCTGAATGATGGAGTCGCTGCTCAGACAACGATGGGCAGTATACAGGAGGAGGCGAAACATGAGAAAAGAGAGAGAGGGATGGAGAGAAAAGGGGGGAAACAAAGAGCACTAAAATACATGAGAGCAAAGAAAGAGAGCAGGTAGATCTGCACCAGTTTTCTTCCGAGTATCTCCTTCTCCTCTGAGAGCAATTAGATGCTGCCGGCAGTGGCTGGTCCCCAGACTGATCTGCAGCTTCTGCTCTTCTGTGTGTGTGTGTGTGTGTGTGTGTGTGTGTGTGTGTGTGTGTGTGTGTGTGAGAATGTACAGTTTCTGCTATAATCACCACAAAATCTCAAAGAGCTCTTTGTGAGTTCAGCAGAAATGAGCTTATGTACCTGAAGGTCAGATAAAGAGGCCACGCTCGCGAGCCAAAACACACAAATCCATACGCACACAACATGATGAACATGAATTACAAAAAAACAGTCACATCTGGCTGACTGATGGTCATTCTTGTAAATCTCAGAAGACGGCCGGTGGGGGACATAAATCTAAACAACTCATTTTCTTTTTTTAAAACCAACCGTACACCTCAAGTGCCTGTCCATGTTGTCAGGATGAAGCAAGCAGCAACTTCCAGTGTTGGAAAATTAAAAGCAATGCAAAAGCAACAAAACTGCAGTTCCTCCAGCGACCTCTTGAGGCCGTCTCCAAAAACCCAAGGGAGAAGAAATATAACACGTTTACAGCCTGGTTTAAAAAAGTGTCGGTCTCATCTATAAAGCTCATTTCTATATCGTTAAAAAACGGTTTTGATGATATCAAGGCTAAAAGTTTTTGCATAATGAGGCTTGACTGATTTGACTGGCAGGTGGGCGAGTCATATCCGTTGACTCAGAGGTTACGCTGAATCCGTTTACTCTCTTTAACCTGTCGGCCTTGTTCGAGTTGTTCGATTAAGAGCTACATGATCGTGTGTCAAACACCAAGACATTTATTAAGCTCGCCTCAACTCCACATCTTGTCCTGCTTCTCTATTAGACGGAAGTTTAATGAAATCAGCATATCCAAAATGGCGACTGCCATTGTTTCAATTGGTGATGTCACTGAGACTACGTCCATGTTTTATTCAGTTTACAGTTTGAAGTAATGTCGTTAAACTTCAGTTTCTTGTGCCTCATGGTGAACGCTTTGGATTGCATTTCGGGCTGTAAGGTTGCCTGAAAGCTTAGTAGCAATCTAAAGATTTTCTAAAAATTCTACCAGCATGTTCGCTTCATGATCATTGGAACATCTTCAAAATATGTCGCTGTCGGTACCCCTCAAGTATCTTTTGTTGAGTCCTCGAGCTTATTTTTCATTTTGCATTGAAGTCAGACGATTGAGCATAAAAAAACCTTAAATGTTGTGATCGTTTTTGTAACCTAACTAACAAAGTAATCTTGGTGTTGGACATAACCAAACTAAACAATTCAAAACGTTAAACAGGTGTTTTTTTTACTGTGGCACCTAAAAAAGTTGTAAAGTGTAAAACGGTTCTCAACAAACTCTAGTGTCATTTATCAATGAAGTTGACTTATGCTGCTTATCCCCATTTTAAAACGTACATATAATGTTACAAAGCTGG
The DNA here is from genome assembly GCF_963930695.1 of Labrus bergylta. NCBI lineage: Eukaryota > Metazoa > Chordata > Actinopteri > Labriformes > Labridae > Labrus > Labrus bergylta. The sequence continues at coordinate 4,106,816 of NC_089197.1, forward strand.
ACGCTCAAACTAAACGTGGGCAAAGTTTCAGATCAGGAGGTAAACGTCTGTTGGAGTAATCCCAGGTAAAGTCTGCAGAGGGCGCTAAACGGCTTGTTCTGCAAACGTAGTTCCCTGATATGAAGAATTTCCCGAGATGACTTCAAGCCTCTACGGAAGCTGTTGAAACCTCTCACATAGACTCTCTTCTCCCTGCACAGGAGAGCAGCTCTACCCTGGCAGCCCTGCAGCGTTATGACACCCAATCAGAAGAAAGGGAGGAAGAGGGCCTTAAAGAGACAGTAGCTTAAGTGAACCGTTTCAGGGAGAGGTTGGAGTGAGGGATTTTATGGACGCCAGTATTAGATAAATAAGTATTTTATTTTAGCAGTAAGTCATGCAAACATTCTCTATATGTTTCACAGACTGACAACATGAAAGGTGAACATGAGGCACATGTGAGGTCTTGAACACAGCTGGGGACCCTGCACATGAAAAACCTCAGATAGAAGGGTATATTAGTCATCATACCCTAAAGTGAAGAGCCTCTGACCAATCAGCTGTCATGTTTGTCAGGCAGGGAATGAGGACAGGTTGGTTATGATTTCAGATTCAGACCAGCCTGCTCCAGAATAACACCTTCACAACATGAACTGATCCAAATGTTGCAAAGGATTGCACATGAATGGCATTTCACAATGTCCAATTCAGTGTTTGCATGTACATATATACATCTATTTTCTATATATGTACCTGTAAATAACGATTTGAGTACACATTGTGTGCACACACACACACACACACACACACACACACACACACACACACACACACACACACACACACACACTGAAGCACCAGCAAACAAACAAACACAGTCACACTAAGCTTCAGACTAGACCTCAGATCAACACAAACACACGTACACACCTTTTTCCTGTGCTGGCCTGATTACTATGGAGAGCTATATCACTGCTGTCATCTTACATTTAGGTTTCCATGGTTTGTTTTTAAGCAAGCTAACTGAGAGTGCATATATTTACACCTTCAATCCCCAAACCCGTCTCTCTGACACACACACACACACACACATACACACACACAAGCGCGCGGTATAAGATGGCCAGTGACAGGAGTGGGTGGTTGGTCAGCGGATGATCTGTGTGTAATTGGGGGATATTATAGCAGCCATCTCACTTAGCCTCTGGGAGACTGATCTATATTCACTCTGCAACTCATATTCTCACTTGGGTTTCTCAGCAGACTCTCACACTTTTATCACACACACACACACACACACACACACACACACACACACACACGCACTGTAAACTCAGTTCTTCCACACACAAGCCACGGGCCAAGGACAGGCGGTGTCTGAGATTCAAAGAGATTCTGGTGCATGAAAGCACAACGAAAACACACACCATGCACACACACCATGCCAGAGCTTGGCACACATCCATTAATGCTTTAATCGTTAATTACCCATTTTTTCTACTTCTATCTGATGTGTAATGTCGTGAAGTATGTGTAGATGACTACATATGAACATCAACTCTTATCAATCTAAAAAAGAAAGGAAGGCAATAAAGCATGCAAACTGTAAGAATCAAAATCGAGTCTACTTCAAAATACACTTTTCTACTTTTTTGTGCTTCTTGTCTGAAAGATAAAAATTCAAAGTGTAAATTAACCAGAAGTCTTGTAGCACCACTGATGCTCTGCAGCTCTCATCCATCCTTCATGTTTTGTGACATATCCTAATGATTTAGACTCTATTGGTAAAAAACTATTTATGGCAAGGTGTCACATGAATATTGTTATGCAAGAATAAAAAATACAAACCATCCAAAGATCGGGAAGGCAAAAAAAAACCTAAAAGTAAACGTCTCAAATTATTCTCAATAATTTCTAACTGTGCTGGAATGTAGACTCACTGTGATTGGACGGCAGAAAGTGATGAAACTACTTTCTCAGTAAAGTCGTCATGGTGAGTATTTAGGTGTAAAATCAAATTTGGTCATTGTTGCTGAAAATTAGGACAAGTTTTTTTTTCTGGGCACCAGAAAGCTTTCTCTGTTATCCCCCATCATGGGCGGCCCTCAGATGAATGGTATATGGTAAAAGTATGGTGCTTTTCCGGTTTTCTGACTACTCAAAGCACTTTTACACTGCAGGTCACACCTACACATTCACACACTGATGGCAGAGGTTGTTATGTAGTGAAAACAAATCCCATTCATACACATTCAAACGCCACCGCCGAAGCATTTCAGATTTAAGTGTCTTGCCCAAGGACACATCTGACATGTGGCTGCAGGAGCTGGAGATAGAACACCTGACCTTCCGGTTGAGAGACGACCGACTCCACCACTGAGCCACAGCCGCCCCCATGAACGTATCTAAAAGTATCTGCACAAAAAGGTTTGAGTACACACTGTGTACACACAAATACTGGAGCACCAGCAAACAAACAGAAAAAAAGATTGAAAAAGTAAACACGTTTAAATGATTGCATAATTAGTCACTGTATATGTTTTGTTGCATGTGTTTGTGAGCGCAGGTGTCACAGGTTTTAAAAATGGCGATGAGCCCCGGTCTTTATATTTAATGAGAACAACAGAGAGCAAGGTGATCTCCTTCGTGCCCCAGAGAGCGCCATGCTAATTTTTTCCCGGCCACGGGCCCATTAACATAGGGAAGCTGACACCATAGCTTCAGGCTACATATAATACTCTAATGACCACTCTGCTGTTACTTTGAATCAAGGGTATTAGTTTGGTCTCTGATGGAAGACAGCCGTGATGGCTCAGCCTACTTTCTTCTGTCGGACACTCAGATTTTTTCTCTTTTCTTTTGTGATGTGCTAAAAAAGAAAAAATGTGATTTATCTCTGACTACGCCTGAGAGTCAACATCTCGTCTTCTCTCCTCCAATCTCACCACCTCTTACATCTCCTCTCGTGTCTTTTTTTTTTTTTTTTTTGCACTCCTTTCTCCCCCTCTCCTCTCGCACTTTTATTAAAAACGCATTTACAACATAAATCACAGGAATCCAGTGGTGGTTATAGAATAATTACAACGGGCATGCAGCGTCTTCCAGCCGCAGCTTCTGAGCTTATTAAAAGCAGCAACTTGATATGTGTTTGTCAATTTATTATTTAACCCTACAGTACAGCAAACCTCTTTCTTATCACTCACTGTTCATGAGCACACAGCATACACACACTTACAATTACACAATATGCAGATTTACAAGAAGAAAGGCGTTTACATACAAGATGTAGAGTCTCTTCTGTGCTGATATTTCTGTCTCAAAACTGTTTTTTCTGTCACATAATGAAGTATTTTCCTTTGCCAGCATTTTCTGTGTTCCTTAAAAATGTACGAGAAAACAAAATTGTTGCATTTTAGGAAAATAATATTCACTTCTCTGAGAATGAATGTGTGAATCAAAGCGTCAGTACTCCATGATTTGACTCCTGCACATATTTTAAAGGTTAAACAGTCCTGTCCAACATCCTGATTTTTAATTCGGCATTCCTGCAGCGCAACAGTTCACACGTACATTTACACCAGGCCTTGACCCCGCTGAAAAATCAACATATTTCTCCGGTGATAAAGACTTTGGCTGTCACTCAAGCAACCACATTATTTAGAATTTTTTTTTCCGTTTGATTTCATGCAAATAATGAACGTGGACAGAGGGGGATCAAAAATTAATGGGGGGAACTTTGGGAAGCACGATGAATTATTGAGTGCCGGCTTGATTAATTCTTAATAGCCATTGTCAAAAAATCACCGTCTTCTAGTGCCGTTAATTCTCATCAAACCTACTTTAGACGAGCGATTCTGCCTCGGCTTCTGCATACAGTCTGGGAGCTCCCCCTCCTCCTCCTCCTCTTCCCCCTCCTCCTCCCCCTCCTCCTCACTGCAGCCGCCTGCAGAGGGGGGATGCAACTTGTTTCTTTCAGCTCGCCACATATTTGTGCAACACTGATGGTATGAAAAAAAAATCCTTAAGTGTTTCTATTATTGCCCAATTTTCTAGAATGCTTTAAAAGAAAAAATACATTTTTTTATATTTTTTGTTTTGTGTACAAGACGGGCCTGAGCCGCCTCTTCTTCCCGGGGAGGCTGAGGTCCTTTAACACCAGCAGGACGATGCTGAGGATGTTTGCTGATGTGCGCTGGGGCAGCATGTGGAGTGTAACGGACTAAACAAACAGATCCACAAAGACGTTGTGGAGGGTTGGAGCTGGACTCTCTGATGTTGGTGTCAGAAAAGGAGGATGCCGTCTAAGTTGCAGGCCATCTTGGACAATGTCTTCCATGGCGTCCTGGTAATGAGGGAGCACATTCAGTGTAAGACTAATTCCCCTGAAGTGCACCGAAGAACGCCACAGCGGAGGTCATTCCTTGCTGTGGCCATCAGACAGTAACTCCTCCCTCTAAATGTTGTCACACACTCTGTCTGGGCTCGGATTTCTCTCACACTCATCAGCTGTAAACATCGCTTTCATATTCAAATGTGAACTCTGATTTAAGACACGGACAATCTGCAGAATAACCTAAATGTGTAATTATGCGATACTAAAATCAGACTTAAATTAATTTTCCTCATTAAGCGCTGTGTGCATCACTCTGCAGTATATTTACTGTTCAACACTTCATTTCTTAGACATGGTTATATGTATTAAAAGGTGAAATGCTGGCTGAAATCAGAGCTGCATCCATGTTTAAATTGTATCGTTTATCTGTCATTTTAATTGGTTTGTATTGTCATATTGTTGTACATATATTTTGATTTATCCTCATTTAGTGTTATGGGGTTTTGTGTGATCGAATGTGTGTTTACTCAAAGGCCCAACGAGGGACAGGATTTGAAAATTAGCAGTAGCTGTATACTCTTTGTGCAACAAATCAGTTTCATGCTTTGTATTGACACTATGTTAAATTCCTAATAAATAAATAAATAAATTCAAATTCAAATTCAAAACATATTTGAATACTCCACACTTTGTATTCAGCATTATTTCTTCAAATAATCTGTCCTTTTGTTCTTATTGCTTTTATTCCTAATTATAATATTTGTAATCTTATCGCTATTTGTATTTCTATGTTAATTTCTTTCTGCTTTATTGTTCGTCAGAGCAACTGTAACACCCAAATTCCCCTCTGGGCATAAATAAAATCTTTCTGATTCAGATTTTTTTTTAATTTGCTTATATTTGGCTTTTGAAGATTTTTCAAGTAGCTTTGCTTTTTTTTCTATTTTCTCTTTACTCAAACGGGAATTATATTTTCTCCATGGACTAGAGAACACACAAAGCTCAAACACACACTCTCTCGTGTCCCCTCAACCTGATAGGAAATACTCTCTTGCTTTCAGAAAATCCTCACATGCACAGTAACATTTAGTAAGATAAAAAGTCATTGCTCTTTGAAGTTGATTCCTCTAAGTTTTTATTTCTGCAGAGGTAACCTTTGTTTTCATCCTCCTCTCATTGCAAGCTCATCTGGGAAAAGGAGTCTCCGTGTGAGGGTAAAAAACTCACAGCAGCAGAAAACACAAACGAGGAACGTGAACAGACGTTTAAATGTTCAAGTATTAAATGTATTTAAAAAGTAATGCTGCTCCTCCGCCTGTGCGCTCAGATAAACAGCTGAAACGCTCGCTCCCCGAACGCCCTACAAGAGTCAAAATACTGCCTCTTATTTTGAATATAAATTTCAAAACATGTTTCCATGAATTATAGATAACAGATCTCAATATGTTAATGAATACACAACATATGGTTAAGCCCACTGATTATGGATTTACACCAGTAGGGGGAAGAGTGTGCAAGGAAAACAGATCTCTGTGTTGTGAAGGCAACAATCTTGGGAAAAGGGGAAGGAGCCTCTGTGTGCATGTAAGATGAGGGAAAAGTTACATGTTTTCTCGCTCACATGCGCTGACATTTACCACGAACTGCTGCACCATGAAGCAGTGTGAAGAGAAGAGCCGGACTCCCAAAGACCCTCAGCTTATCAAACAATCTCTACCTCTGTCTCTCTGTCATCACTGATTAGAAATACAGTGAGGACAGTAAAGGACGAGGAAGTAAACTGTACGCTGTAGGTGAGCTTAAAGAAGGAGCTTTGGTTCATTTTCATGTCATCAGATGAGCTTCTTGATTCCTGTTTTATGTCTCTTTCGGATTTAAATCAGCAGAAACACTAAGTGGCTTTCATTTTCTCATCTCTCTAAAATCCAGAATGCACAAACCACCAATCTCAATTTTCTGAGTAACAGATATGATTTCATTGCACATAATAGCAAATAATGGCAAAATATGTGTTTTTGTTTTGTTAAATCCAAAGAACCATGCATACTGTCAAGAACTGGTCGATAAAATATGTAACAATTATTTTAAAATGTCTACACATTAATTTGATAGTGTATAGAAAGAGCGTTCTTCTTTGTGCAGGATTTTGTAAAATCTGACGCAGGGAGTGTCTTAAGTTTACTTTAGGAAATGAAGCAGGGTGAAGTGCAGTATGGTGAGATAGTGATCCAGCACGGTGCTCTAAATGTAACAAATAAGATAAGATAAGAGAATCCTTTATTGATCACCTGTGGGGAATAAAGTGTTGCAGCAGTAAAGGACGAGAAGAAGAGCGTGCACAAATAAAAGAAGAATAATTAAAGATAAAGGTGCAACGTGTTTATGACTATTATTAGAAAGTATTCAGTAAACTAAGATCTGAACTACACACTCAAAACTACACCCAGGACATCGAGACATATTAAATGGTAATTTTAAGTTAAAGTGACCAGGCGGCAGATGTAAAGGTTTCATGTAAACATAATGTTAAGACACTCAAAAAAAGAAAGAGCTCAAACACTGCAGACCAGTTCACCTGCACAGCCTTCAAGATGTTCTAATTGTGACATTGTGACCAGGCGGCAGAAATAATCCCCTAATATTTTAAATAACTTTACACGTTTGTTAATTCTGTTCTACTTCCTGTAAATCTTAATCAGGATTAAATTCAGTTTATTCTTCTTCTCATTGTATGAATGTGCTTGGTGTTCTTTTATTTATTACTACATTGGCTAAGCAGTAGTCATACACAAAAAAAGTGTATCTTAGAATATGGCTAAACTTAAAGAATTGAGACAGGAATTAATTGATAATACAGGAACAGATAAAAGTCATGGGACTGGTTTACTCTGAAGATCGGACATTGGGGAGCTAATTTGGCCAAACTGTGTTGATCATTATTTCTTGGTTTTCTGCATTATACCAATTCTGAGACATGCATTTAAGCTCAGTGTGGGTTAAGAATATTTAGATCACTGTTTAAAGAAAAAATAAAAACCGTGAAAATAGATATTATAACTGAGAGGATGAAGTTAGTGCAATATTTTGTTGCCATGGATCCGTCACTACAGGATTTATAATTCTGGAAAATGAAAACAACAGAAAATACTGACTTGTTTTTTCAATTTCAGAATACTTTTTTTAGAGGGGGGAGGGGGAGGGGGAGGGATTTTCTGATATCATAACTGTGATTCATAGTAAAAAATATATATATATGTTTTTAAATTCATAAATATTATCTTCAGCATGAAAATGCAGATCCTAAACTTAATTAGCCTTTTTTTTTTACAGATGGTGTTTAAGGGTTATTGGACCGAGGGGTTCGGGGTGGGCAGCCCAGTGGGGTCCATTGAGAGTTTTGCCTATTGTTTATGTTTTTGTGTATTTATGAGAGTGTATCGCTCACATGCTCGTCGTTCCTGGGACGAATCACAGAAAGAGCTGAAACTAAATAAGCTGCTCTCATTGGACGCTTTTAAGATGATGTTCCATGACTTCGAGGGACGTAAGGCTGCAGATGTTGTGCCTGATGTTTTAATGATTGGAGTTGATTTTGACATATATTTGATGTTTAACTTGTTATTTCATGTTGTTTTTTTAATGTATACCTTATGGTGTCTTTGTGTGCCATGACAAGTTTTCTCCTGGTTAGAAAAAGGTTAGATTCATAAAAACATGAAATGAAGCTGTAAATAATGAAATGTTTTGAAGGTGGGGGGGTTTGGTCTGTGAACGGTATCAAAAGTGGAAGAAATGTCACATTAAGCCAATAAATCTGCTGAAAGTGCTGATCCTGTCCGGCCGGCTGTAAAACATCCTCACATCTGTGACGTGTGTGCGCTCGCTCTGTTCCGACAGATTTGTAGCGTGTGTGTGGGCCTGACACTGAGTGTTTGACGGGCACGGCCGATCTCCTCTGCATATTCAAATAGCTCTTATGAATATCAGAGCTTCTTGATTGCATTGTGATTATTCACAAAACCTCGCCCTCTCTATCTCTCGTTCTCTCTCTCTCGCTCGCTCGCTCGCTCCGTCTGCCCTCTGCACTCCATTACCAGTCAGAACACAGCTCCGGCGCTGTAGCATCGCCGGCCCCGATCTGACACCATTCCTTTTACGGGTTCAACAGCTTGCTTGTCGTACAGCAAAGTAATTAGTACTGCACGCTCATATTAATTAACAAAGAGCGTTATCACTTTATTAATCCATATTAGAGAGGTGGAGGAGGAAGGGAGGGTGCAGTCAGTGTTTGTGCGCTCTCAGTTGGAGCCCCCCTTCCCCCCCTCTGCGCTGCTTTGTAGTCCCATTGTCTGTAACCTTTGGTGCCTTTAAAAAACATCCCATGGAGTGCGTCTTTGACTGTTCATTAAACCTTTCAATGCAAATAATATCTGTGCAGTAAACAAACAGGGGTGTCATGATTGGGGGGAAAACAGGTGCCATGGTGTGAAAGCCCGCTAAACGATGTGATAGTGGGGGAATTAATTACTACCACGGCGCTAATTGGAAGCAATAATTTGTGTGATTAGCAGGCCGCTTAAGCAGCCAGACACATCCACAGCGCCTGTATACACAAGTGGTGCGACGTGGGCCCTTTTCAGTGTCTCTCTGCGCGCGCACACACACACACACACACACACACACACACACTTTCATATCCACAAAGTTTTACATGAATCTGCAGCTCTGACATGCACACTGTTGCACGGCTCTATCTAAGCATAATTCAAGAAAGGAACGCAAGTTTTTTTTTTTCTTCTGCACTCACACTTCTCCGTGTCCTCCTTTACAAACAGAAAAAAAAAAAGATCTCCATGCGACGAGGCATATCCGAAAGGTTTCATTTAAAAAACGCTGATGTGGCACGAGCTAATTAACAAAGTGAGCTTTGTAGGTGGTGCGCTGCCCCCCCTCGTTGTTACCTCTATCCCCCTTTATCTTCCTCTCGCTCTCTTAATATGAGAGGCTATACAAAGCTCAAAAGCCTGGAGAAGATCTTTACACACGCAGCACTTCTAAATGTAGACTACAAGCAAAACAAAGTCCCCCGTCTTAAATCCCCCCTCATTAGTTTCCTTTAATTCCTATTGGCCATAATGATCAAAGCGCATAATTAATTTCTGCCGATTCAGGATATAATTTGGTTTTACTTCTCTCTTTGGTAGAGTACCGTACTCTGAAGTAGTTCAGTTTTTATTCAGGGTTTTTTTTTTTCCTCCATACAACTGGAAGCCGCTCATCCCTTGTTACAGCAGCTTTGGATTAGAGATCCAGTGATAACGCTGCGGTCTAACCGCCTCAACACATTTTCTTGAATTCCCTGTTATTTAAATCCTCTCTTTGACGACAGTACAATCGGTGTTATGTTCCAATAAAGCATCTAAACCAAAATTGTGTCGCATTTCCCCCCTGTAGCCGTGTAATTGTCCTGACTTTACTGCGGCCTCATCGGACTCTGCAGTAACAATAACGATACATGTTGTGATATTTCTCCGCGCCGCTCTGACACTCAGGGCTCGTACACTTGGCCTGGCTTCCATTACACTTTTTCACCTGTATTGTCCAGCTTCACTGTACTCATCACATTACGCTGTAATGCTGTGATACAAAAGTTAAAGACATCATATTGGTATTGAAACAGTCCCACAGTTTAGACATGTTTCCTGTAGGATTCATAGAGTTATAGAAACACTGACTGCTGCAATGCATTATTATGGTCAATGGACTTTAGCTTGTATAGCGGTTTCTAGTCTTCTGACTACTCAAAGCGCTTTTACACTGCAGGTCACATCTACACATTCACACCCAGACGGCAGAGCATGCTATGTAAAAGAATTAACTAGTCCCATTCATACACATTCATACCCCACAGACGAAGTAGCGGGAGCAACTTGGGGTTAAGTGTCCTGCCCAAGGAGACATTGGACATGTGGCTGCAGGAGCTGGGGATCAAACTATTGACCTTCCAGTTAGGAGACAACCGACTTTACCAACTGAACCACAGCCGCCCATAACTACTTACCCAACATGACATGTGAGGATGCATTATGGAAGCTGAAAGCTGCTCTGGTTATGCAGTACATGGGAAGTCAGAGGATCTTGTAGAAAGATAGAGAAATCTGTTTTAGTGGGGAGCTGATGGTGCAATGGTTAGTGCACACACCCCATGTTTTGGAGGCTATAGTCCTCAAAGCGAGCGCCCAGGTTAGAAATCCAGCCTGTGTCCCACTTAAGACAAAAAGATCTGAACCCACACCATGATGTATTTCCCAAAACTTAGCAAGTAGTTTTGGTTTCTGTGGCTAAACTCTACCAAACTTTTGTGTTAAACACACATAACAGAAGAAACTGATGTTAATGGGAGATGTTAAACCTTTAGGTATGCTGACATGCAGTATGAGGGATGTTATAATGAATTGGTATCAGATTTCCAGGGATGAGAATATGTTGTACTATTACAGGTTTAAACCATGAAAAATGGTCATAATTGACTGAAGATACTGATAGCATTTTGTAACTCTGCTGAAAGTTCATACAATGTGCACGCAAGCATCAGAACTGGACCACAGAGCAATGGAAAAAAGCTGCCAGGATGAACACAACAATTTGATTTAAAGTTCTCAGGATCACATTTACAATCGTGTGATGTGCGAGATAACCAAGTCCAATCCGTTGAGGCCCTGCTTGCATCCTACCACCATTTCACAAACAAAGACAACGGCAAGAAAGATACTGATTAAGAATAGTATAATTGTAATATGAATGGCAGAGATCGAAATGATTGTTGCATGGATGCATCTTCACACCATTTTCTAATTTGTGTCTAATAATGTCCTTTATATTTAGTCAGATATTAGTCATTTGTTATTGATTTAATTTAGTCAATTAGTCACTGACTAAAATTGCACATCATTTTAGTTGATGACAATAGAAGATATTTTAGTCAACAGAATCAGACGCAAGCTTTTATTTTGATTATCAGAAGCTCCAGGGGGCGGGGCTTCACGGACCTCCAGGCTGCACATTGTTGCACTCACCACACACGCACACCTTTGATGAAGTCTGCTATGGTTTACAATGACTTTAGAACAGCTGAGGGGGTTTAACACTTATTTATCAAGTGATAATCGTCACTTGTAATGTAGTTTTCGTTTCGTCACATTTCCGTCAATTAGATGATGAAGTAATATTATTTATCAAATCAAATCATTTATTTTGTTGACGAGATTAACACTGGTTAGGTTGACTGAAAGTTAGACTGAGACAAGATTTCCAACAAGGCGGCTGCTGCCGATGAACCTCCAGAGCTCCCTGCAGGAAGAGATGGCTGACGTCACTCAGGCTCCAAACATTTACTGTGTGTTAAAGACACATCATAGAAGAAAACTGAGATGCTGTATGGGGCTGTTATAATGTGATGGTAGAGAACATTTTGTAGAATTACAGGGGATGAAGGTTCAGGTGTAGGGATGAGTGAATGAAGGTAAGGGTTGGGGATGAATGGCGGAGGGGAAGCGGTTAACAGAGAGAAAAGTTTGTGGCTGAGGTTGGATGAATGTAGTTTAAAAGCATAAAAGGGAGAATGCCTCTTCCTTTAACCAATGCTGCCTATTTATAGTGTTGGACACGCACATACAGCTCTTCACTCCCGTTTAGGTTAAGTAACTTGTTGTTTGTATTATCACTGCTATGAGCTGATAGTTTTCACAGGAAACCCATGTATCCTGTCAGTGAGAGCCAAAAGGCGTTTATGGAAGTGTGATGTGTGATAAACAACTGCAGAGACGGGAGAGAAATCCATCATTGAAGTTAAACCTGCTTCTGGTTTCCATAAGTGACTTTAATTGGCCTTTTGAAGAGAGGTGCGTACTCTGTTTCTTTCCTGTAAAATTTCCATATGTAACATGAGGTATCATGATCGTGCAGCTTGTTTTATGTAGAGCATTTTATAATTAATACATCGAATGATGTACAAACAGCTGTCTGCATACACATGGAGTATCTACATCGTAACCCGTACTATCGTCAGTACCATGTAATGTGTTGTCACCTCTTCGTTCTCAGTGCTCTGATTGATTTTCTTGTCATATTTCTTTGACACATGTCCCCCCCCCCCCCCCCCCCCCCCCCCCCCCCATGGAAACGTCGAGCGAGCGGCAGATGTTTTAAAACACGGATATCACAGAGCTGTTATCTGATTCTTTCTGATGAATTAGGAGCCGGGTCCCTCCAGCGCTCAAAGGGAGTCCACTCCGCATGAATTATTACCAAATATAATTTCAGCTATTAGTCGTTTCTCCTGAACATCTGAACATGGGAAATGTAGAATTAGAAATTAATACCTCTGAATATCATTGGCAGGGTTTTTTGAGACTTGGGGATTCATCTTCATGCTCTCCTCCCTCTCCTTTTTTTTTGTATTCCGACCGAGTTTCTGACACATTTATGTGTTAAGTTGGGCTCAAGCAGTTCTATTACCATACAGATTATCCATTGTGAGCTTTAGCAGCTGCAGAAAAGAATTAGCATTCAGTCGAGAGAAAGGAAATACAAGAAGCAAAGAAAAATGGAATGAGAAAGGGATTATGTGTATCCTGCTTCCCTCCTGTTTATGACTCTAATCTTTACTGGGGTCAATGTTTTATCCAAATTGATTTCTCCAAGCTAAAAGCTCGTGTTGTGGCTGTGCGGGGTGGCTTTGTCTGCCTATCTGTATACAGTTAAACAGTTTCCTCCTTATCTACATAATGGCATATATATATATACACAGTACATTGTGATGACTTCATATGCTGTAACAATGGACATATTCCTGCAGAGACTTCCCTGACTTTACCCCTTTAGTCTATGATTGATATACCCTCCAGGGTTCTGAAAAAAACTAGCTTACTTCGGTTCATTCAAATTCTTCAAATCGATTTTGTGTGAACTAAAGTCAAAAGTGATGATACCTTATCAGAGCTGTTGTCTGGCTAAAAAGGCCTGCTGCCATCATCTGACGACATCTTACTGCTGTCGGGGTTGCTTGATTTTTGGGTGTGGCCATTTTCATAGGATGCTATACAAACTAATGTTTGTTGGAGAAGCTTGCTTTCGAGTTGGCCAATGTCTTCGTAGGCTTCACTATTAATGCAGGGATGTACATTGTAACATGGCTGCACAGGTAGAGAGGCATGCAGCAGGCAGCAGTTAGCAGCAGTCCCAGGATAGCTGGTTAGCATCAGGTAGTTGCCTGACACAAAACTCCTGTACACTACTCTTGCATCGTCAATTTATTAGAAAAACGTTTTGTGTGGTGAACCCACTTCACAAAAGTTCAGATGGACCAAAACTTTGATTTTATCTAATAAATTGGTGATGCAGAGAAAAAGTAGTGTGCACCTACTTCACGAGACGGTTGGATGTGCGAACACCTCCTTTAAATATTCTACAGTTCTTAACATCGACCACATGATACCAGGTCTCCATGGCCGGAACAGCTAAACATAACCTGCACCAACTCGTCACTGAATTTAAGAGTACTATCATTGGTCTTACACAAGATGGCTGTCAGAGAGTAAGAACTTTCTCTATCCAAGAACTAAAACATAACTGAGGCACCACCTTGTGGCGCTAACTGGTACTACGATGGTAATCTGACCGTTACAACATCGCTGTTTTACATGGAGGCATACAAAGACTGAAGTTGATGTCAGTGTGTACCAAAAATAATTCGTTTTTAAATGGAAGATAACTTTATATGAAACTTTCGATTCATGAATCATAGGCCTGATATGTTTGTCATGGTGGTTGGTTATGGTTGAGTATCTATCCATTAGTTTAAAAAAAAATCTACTGGAGCTGTTGTCATCATTTGTCAAATGTTTAAAACACACTATGAATGACCTCTACTTTGTAGGCTGGACACAGTGAACTAACTTACTTTTTAGGATGTGCAAGTATTATTCTTAGTTTGTGTTTTTTTTTCAGCAGCCTCTGAACTGAACAATGTTACCAGGTCCGGCTCAAATCCTGCATCATGTACACCAACCAGACAATGTGCACCATGTCTCCCTTTTTTCTATGCTTTTGAGGTTTGAATGTCATTTTAAATTGATCAAACTACAAGGAATATAGGCTCTTAGTATCTCACAATAATGCAATGTTTTCAGTCAGAGTTAATACGCTTGCTCCTGTTGCTGCATCTTTAGGTCAGTATGCATTCTTAAGACTTTTTGCAAACTTTTTTATTCGACTATATATTTTTCTAGACACCCAACCTGATGTATCACAGATTTATGTAACGAATGGGCTAAATCTCCCGGAAATGTTTTAAACCTGCATTTGATCTCCTGGTCAACATGGGGCAATTCCACGTGTTGTAAAATGTCTTCTCGTATGAGACAATAACCCGTCTTTTCACTTTCAACACTTTCATAACAAGCACATGGTCTCAATCACAAGTTTAAAGGTTTCATGAACGCACTGCACTGTGTTCATTTTGTGTTATATGCTACCATGGAAACCTGAAAATAATTTTTTACGTGGTTGTACAAAACAACCGACATTAATACGAGTGCAGCCACCACCACAACACATTGCACGAGACCTGACGCGATTGATAAAATTCACCCTCATGCATTGTGTAATGCAAGCTGTGCTGGGATGCATAGCGAGGCACAGCAGGCTGGCGGCGCCCCTTTTTTACCGTCTTTCATCTAGTTATAATAAACAATTATTACCACAGCTACAAATTACGGATTCAGCTTACTATCCAAGCTAGCATCAGCTTTTTCTTACCCCTTTTTTTTACCCCTTCCTGCTGTTCATCTCCACCAGATGGTCAACAATAGTTATGGCCTACATGGTGAGCTTAAAGCTTCAAAATGACACAAACATGCAAAACCTGACCATCATTTAGTTTTCCTTATCACACATCAAACATTCCCTGCTGTTTGCAATACAAACCATGACTCACTGCTGTCCTTTCCATCTTTTCCCTTTTTTAAATCCCACCTCTCTTTACCAACCCCTTGTACTAACTTTCTTATTCCAGTCTCTCTCTCTCCCTCTCTCTCTCTTGTTCTTTCTCTGACCTACAGAGAAGGAGTCATGAGGGAGGATCCCATCTGAAAGTTCAGCCAAATGTTAGCAACAGAGGGAGGGATGTTCCTGAAGGGGATCACTCGCTCTCTCACTCTTTGTCAAACACCTCTTCCCCCCCTGGCCTCCCCTTCCTCCACCACCCTCCTCCCCTTTAGTTTATCACGTCTCCACTCCCAGCCGAAAGCTTGCTGTCTGGCTTCTCGAAGGCTGGCGGCCAATAACGGTGGAGTAGTCTGATACCATCGGCTGCTGGAGGGGGGCGGAGGCAGCTGAGAGGTTGTCTAGCAAACCCAAACACCGGTATTCTGTCATTCATGTGATTGTTATCCCTCAACCCCTCCATCCCTCCACCCCTCTCTGCCTCCCTCTCCATCATTCACCTCGCTCTGATCTTCCTGCCTGTCTGTCTGTCAGAGGGGATCTGCCAAAACGTCTGCAGCCTGGAGAGATGTGTGCGTACTGTGTGTACGTCCAGGCTCTTTAAGTGTGTGTGTGTGTGAGAGCATGTGTGTATTCTTTTTGATGGGAGTGAATGGGGAGGTGATTTACAAGCTGAGAAAAAAGGACGCCTCTTCAAAAGTTTGGAAAGGTTTGAAAGAAATCGAGCCGCAGGTCTGGAGAGAGTATGTCACTGAGGCCTGCTGTCGTGTCTTTCCTCTCTTTTGTTTTCTCATAAAGTCAAAAGAAGAGGGGAAAAGGAGGGGGGGGGGATGAGAAGACAGGCAGCTTGTGATTGAGAAGGAGAAAGCGATGAAGGCGTGGAGGGGAAAAGGTGGAGAATCTTGAAGTAGTTGCTGTTGTAATGCGGCCAAAAAAGTCTGTCTCTGCTTTTAGTCACACCTTTAGGTTTCACTTGACTGTGAGTGTTGTGTCAGGTTTTTCCACAGACATCATTTATACAGAGTCAGAGTTGTGACGTCTCCAGCTTCTATTCAAAGCCATCCCTTCTCTAACGATGTCACTCTGAAAACATGAAATGAGTTTCCGTATTCCAAGATGAATGAATATCATGGAGCGCTTTCGTTCTGTTGTTTTCAGAAGAAATACTCTGTAGGCTGTTTCCTAAGCTCATTACAGCTCATATTTACTTCAACAGACTGCTTTCAGTACGGGCTAACGAAGGTTTTACAAGAGAAAAAAATCAGAAGTCAGGTGGTATAATATAAAGAGAAGTAAAGTCTGTCTTGGTGATTGTGGCTGGAGGTGTTGGTTTGGTGAAGCAAAAACAAGAATTTCACCCAGAAGACTTCAAATCACATTTTCAACCAGAGGATGTCAATGACCCAAGTTACCTGTGTAGTCACTTATCTAAAAACGACAGGTATGTGACCCAACCTGAGAACGTGATGACCAGACTTAAATCAACTAAGTGGTTTTCATGACCAAACGTAACCTAACTGACTGTTAACGGTGGAGTAAGAGAACAGAAACAAATCGTACACTGTATGGTATGTGGCCGTATGTTCCTGCATGCGGACTATAACACAACCTTTGTGCATCATCACAACTGCTCCTGCACTAATTAAAATATCCAGTAGGCTCTCTTTATTCTACAATTCTACAGTTCACTTAGCAGACACTTTTATCCAAAGTGACGTACATCAGAGAGTAAGAACAACACAAGCAAGGATCTAGAAAAAAGGGAACAATGTCAGTAAGAGCAAACGATCAGCTTTGAGTCTGATTGGACACACAGGTGCTGACAGGAAGTGACCAGAGGCAAAGCACAACATTGAGGGCAGTTCTTGAGAGCTCTAATCAGTATAGAAACCATCTTATAAGTCGTCATTATCAAACAAAAACCATCGTCACAACCATCATCATCATCAATAATATGGAGACCATCATCATTAAGTTAGTAGGTATTCATGAAAGAGCTGGGTCTTTAGCTTTTTCTTAAAGGTGCAGAGGGACTCTGCAGATTGAATGGAGTTTGGAAGTTCATTCCACCACCGGGGGGCGACAGAGGAGAAGAGTCTAGTCAGAGACTTAGAACTCTGTTGTGAAGGTTGGATTAGACGCCTTTCATTGGCACATACCATACTCTCTTTATACCATCCTCATGTTCCTCTCGCTGTCAATAAGTCACATTTAAAGTTCTAAAAATTCAAAAAATCTGACTTTAATGTGGGACGCTCCAAACAAAACTCTACCATCCCTGTAATGTCACTCAAAAGCATCTCAATCTTTATTTTTTTGGCTTTAGCCTTTTAATGTATTGTAAAGTTGGAGAGAGACAGGAAATGTGAGGAAAGAATTTGGGGGGTGACCATGGAGTGTAAATATTAATAGACTAACTGAGTGACGTCACCCCATCTGTTCCTGCAGGAGGTTTTAGAGTCCCATCAGCAGCAGTCGCCATGCTGGAAATGCTTTCTCGCACCTTTTGAGACAATATTTCCAGCATGGCGACTATTGCCATGCAATTGGTGATATACAGATAAAGATTGGATGATTGATGGATTGACTACAAAACCATTTCATAATCGAATTCAAAACTTTCAATAACTTCTGTATGTGAGAAATTAATTATAAGGCTTTTTTTCACCCTAAAAATTCCCAGTTGTACTTAAATCCGACCTGGTTTTTAGAGGCTGATTTCATCATCTTGTCGTTAAGGAATCTCTTACAGGTTTATTCACTGTATAGGAAGATTAACAATCACAAGATATCTGAACCAGGCTGACAAATTAAAAACGATATCTTTGGGATTAACTTTAGCGTACAATATCCGATTCATCCAAAATATAAAAAGATGAAAATAAAAAAGGTTTCCATGAGAGATTCTTCAACATTTTGTGGGTTATGGTCCAGACCACCTGTAGCCCTAGGCAACTTCTTTCTGATCCATCTTCTAAACAATGACAAACCCCGGTACAACACTACAAAGCATCACTCTGGCTTTGACAGCACAGATCGAAACAAACAGCCGAAAACAAGAACCCTTGTTGGTGTTTGACAGCGAGCATAATAGCGCTGCTTGGGGATGTGGGCTCAGTGTCAGGGTGGAAAAATCTTTGGGACATGCGCTGGGGGTGTTGGATGGTGTTCGACATCAGTCACTGCTGTTTGGGGAGTGAGAGTGGGCGGCTGGAGTCATAGATATTAGACAGGCGAGTGTTATATATCTCTGGGGGATTGAGATCTAACGAGAGAAGCAGGGTTGTGTGTGAGTGTGTGTGTGTGTGTGTGTTTTTTTTTTTTTTTTACAGCTCAGTTGAATACAGCTGGTGATTAAAGCTCGTTTAACTTTGGCAGTGAAGAATGGAAAAGAACTACCTTCTACCCGTGTCCCTTTATCATCTTTTATGAGCCTCATCATCTCTGCACCGAAATTGAAATCCTGGCATGTGAGACAAAAAGATCACTTAAACCAAAATTAGGATGATGTTCGACATATTTTAGAGATGTAGGAGGCAAGTCAGGGAGAATTATGTTTATTTCAGGGGTGTTATGATTAAAGCACGGGTTGCAAATAGAATTCAAGCGGCAACCTCCGGGGGTGTTGAAATGTGAAGTCAATGCAGACAAGCAAAAAACTGCAGTTTCTTCAGTGTCCACTTGAGGCTGACTCCAAAAGACCCGGAGTCACATACACACCACATTCAAAAAAGTTGTTTTTTTCAGCAGAAATAAAAATGTTAACAGCCTGGTACAATACTGATCTGATTATTTATTGTCCTCATCACAACATTATATATATTTTTTAATTATAACACATCCGTTTTGAGTTTAGGAACGATACGTTAAGGAGGCTTAAAACCCGCCTCAGCCTGTCGTTAGGTTGACTGAAAGTTAGACTGAGACAGCATTTCCAACATGGAGGCTGCTGCTGATGAGCCTCAAGAGCCTCCTGCAGGAAGAGATGGCTGACGTATCTCAGGCTTCAAACATTCATATTTACAGTCTGTGGTTAATATAAATTGTTCAACACACTTGACTAATTGTTGTCCACATAAATAAAGTCTGAAGAATTTATAGCCACATCATATGGAAATGTGATGTTGGCTTCTAAAAGTCTGTTAAACTACATGAAACATTAAAAAATATATATATATCAGTAAAAGACCGACTCTGTAACGTGTTGAATGTTGGATTTCATGTCTCGCTTGGAAGTTATTTTCAGGTCATCCTCCAGCTTGCTCTCCTTTCCCAAGGAGCTGATTTCAACTCAGTATACAAAACACTTCAGAATACATTTAGAGAATTACTGCTGTGTGTATTAGACACGTGTGTATAAAAAGGTGTCTTCAGGCTGTTGGATGTAGAAATGCAGATGGTGCACTCTTGAGCTTCTTCTGTCTGACTTCCCAGCTGACCCAATACGGTAAAACAAGACACCATCTGTTCATACAGCAAGAGTGTAATGAGTCATGGTTCAGTTTCAAACTCAAGAGCTGAAATCAAATGAAACAATCTTAGTCATATTTATGTTTATAAATGGGGGGGGGGGGTATACAGTGGGTGTGTGTCTTACTGGTTCTGCATCTATCCATAGCTGGTTGAGTAGATTTATGCGTCAGGGATGTTAACTCTGAGGAGGCATGCCGCTCTCCTGCAAGCAAGCAAACCATTGCAGACAAACACACACACACACACACACACACACACACACACACACACACACACACACACACAATAACCCAAAAACGGGCATCTGTGCGTCCCATCTTAGAACTCCTGACAGAACTCACTTTAGCATATTGTATGCAATCCTGAATATATCTAGACGATCTGGAGGACTTGTCCGGATATTCTCCTGAACCGGTTGTTCACATATGCACCTCGCATCGGGAGACTAACCCTGTGGGACGTGAGGGGGAAAGAGGGGTCCCCCCAAATCAAGACATGGCATAAAAAAAAACAACACAGAAGTAACAGATGGAAGCAGCAGAGTCCACTGTACGATGCTATAATGGGAATATCTGCCTCTATCAATGCTATGTGAAGTTCAACACAATCACGATGTCATTGCAAAAGCAGAGAAAAATATACCGGCAGCAAAACAGAAGTATGTGCATGGAGATCGTTGCGGCCTCCTGCAGACAATCTATGCACCGCGCAACAGTCACAGGTTTTAGACCTCACCACCTTCTGATTATATCAGATATATATATCTATATAAATGCAGCTCTTCCTGCAAATATCAGGAGTTCTTTTTTAGGAGTTTCCTGCGAGTGTCAAAGCTCCTTTAGTGTCTCTCAATTTCTCACACACCCAAAAACACACGGGATCTGCATCTATCCATAGCTGGTTGAGTAGATTTATGCGTCAGAGATGTTAACTCTGAGGTGGCATGCCGCTCTTCTGCAAGCAACACACACACACACACACACACACACACACACACACACACACACACACACACACACACACACACACACATGCGTGTTTACAGGACATATCAGGACTTGTGATAAAAACATGACAAATGGGTACAGGCACGCACACACACACACACATAAACACACACACACACAAAATACCCCCCAAGAAATCGTTCACTTAGTCTCTGGCTTTCTCACACAACCACAAATCCAAACTCAAACACACACTGAATGGGAAAGCATGTCTTGTAACCGTTCAGTTTTCCAGTTCTTTAAATAATATGTTACTGAAAGAAATGTAAAAAAATACAGCACCCAAACACCTGGAGTGGAAGTGAAGAATATGAACTGTGTACAGCGCTGTCACTGTTGTGGAGGAACCCCTCCTCTCCCCTCACAAATCCCCCACCAGCTCCACACACTGTGTTTTATTACAATCAGTACCCATGTCTGCTTGCGCTGGGGAAAATGTGCAAGAAATAATGATCTGGATGGTCTTGGGGGTCTGGATTGAAGTGTTCCTGTAAGAATTCTCGTGGTGTAAGCAATTTATTTCTTAACACATAGTTCATATTGTTTAAGACACCCTATATATCTGCCAAGTCTGACGCGAAATATGGCTTTAATACAGCGTCGAGCACACAAGGGGACAGGGAAATATTTCTAACCCAACCCCCACCACCCACCCAACGTTTAAAACTCAGGAGAAACTGAGCTTTAAGAGAGAAAAAAAAACACACTGAATGACCACACACGATCGCTTTTTATCCCGAGCAACAGAAATAAAGAGATTAGATTTCTGTTTGAATCATAACAGGTGCAGAAAAATGTGAAGGTGCTAAAAAAAGCAGCGATAGTTAATTTTACCTGATTAGATCAAGAAGTGTTTGCATTGCATCTGAGATAACCTGAATGTGGTTTTCATTTTGGTTCTGAAAGCTTGGTTTGTACGTGTTACGTTCCCTGAGGTGGCTAAGGAATGAAGGGAGTAAAAATTAAAGTTAAAAATCAGGAAGGCAGAGAGAAATCATGGATTAAGAAAAAACTGACAAATTATTTATTAAAAGTTATTTTTTTTTAAAATCTTTTTGACTTTTATTAGATATGGACAGCTGAAGAGAGACAGGAAATGTTGGGAGGAGAGAGAAGTGGATGACATGCAGCAAAGAACCCGAACCTATAGCCACTGCGACAAGGACTATATCCTCTGTACATGGGACGCTTGACATAACCACTAGGCCATTGGCGCTCCATAAAAGTATTTATTAACAACTTGAAGTGTAAACACAATTTAACTGAAGACAAGTGTCTATCAAAAAAAAAAAAAAACACCCTTCAGCTTCCACACGATCACTGCATGACCCACAGGCCTCTTCTTCTTCTTCTGTGGTCGGTTTGCATCCATAATGTTGTATTACCAACTACTGCTGGTTTCAAATAGAACTACAAACTTCTGACTACTAAACTGAAACTTGTAAATAAAGACCATAAGATATATTTTTAAAGAACTAATAATATTTATTCCCCACCCCTCATCCTGTTCCTGAAGGCCTCTCTCAGCAGCCCCTGCACCTCTTCTCCAGTAACACAAAACTTTTTTTGCTGCATTAATAACAATTTCAATTCTTTCTGACTTCCTGTCAGCTTCAGGGTACTTCTCTCACCTCTCTCCTGCTTTTAACGCCCGGGTCCCTGGATCGCTTGTTGGTATCAGGTGAGCTCCATTACCAGCTGCTGTAGAGAGAGCACCTGCAGAGAAAACAAACGTAAAACACAAACACACACATTGCAGCACGTAACAGTACGGAAGCCCTAAGAGGACATTCTCCAAACATTTCCTGCAGAATGAGCTGCCTCCCCTGATTGTATGAGCTCCCTCACATGAGAAGAGGAGTCAACCATTATCTCAACTTATATACAACACTTTTCCTTCTAGTGATTCCAAGTTCATTTCAGTCATTTTTGCAGGATCTCAATGAATCGTAACCGTGGGAAACCTGTCATTCTTATCTTGACATAACGACATAAAAAAAGTCAAGATCTTGGGAAAAGAGCCTGAAATGATTCGTTCCCATGCAGTGGAAAACTGAGCAAAACAACCCATATGGATGCATGACTGCTAAGAACTTCTGTAGGTTTATGTGAAAAGTTTTGGACACCAACAATCAAATCAGACTTCTCAGGACACTCCTTTGGCCCGAATCCAACATTTCCCAGCACGCAACGTGAACGTGTGAACTGGACAGTCGAGACAATGCGCTCTGTCGGCGTAAATCACATGTTGCATGTGGAAGTCATTCAGTGTTTCCTGCTGAGCCACAAGGAGGACGTCTAATCAGGTCAAACTGTAAAATGATTGTTTAGCTTAAGGGAGCCACATCTGGAAAAAACATTAGAGAAGTAAACAAACAATAATATTTATGTACACGTGTGTACTCAGGTTGTTAATGCAACATCATAGATATCTACTCAAATCTGTACACTGAACTTAAGACTTTAAATTTTCTAGATATTTTTTCAGTGTACTTTTTTTAAATCACATTTTGGATTAGACATAGATAAATATATTTATAATCGTTTCTGAGTTTTACCTTTTAAATGTGAGGGCGTCGGGGGAAAATGTAATAATTTCTTGTACTCTAGCTTTAAATAACCAGTTACTAAAGCAACTGAATGTCTGCTAAAATAAAATCACTGTGCCTGCAGACCTTTTTATAGCAACAAATAGAATAAATGCAATAATAAATAAATAAATATCTTCTCATGTTGCTCTTATGGTTCGTGTTTGTATCCACATGTACTCCTACCTCTCAATGACTAAGGACAGCTTATGACAGTAAAATCTAAAATCACAGCCATGTCTTGTGATTGTTTATACTTGTGTGTCTGCTCCTGCACAGGAAAGGAAAAACTTGACTGCAGGATTTTAAATGAGAGTGTCAAAATGATCCCTTGGATATCACTTGCAATGAAGCATGAATTCAAAAGACCTTTAATGAAGATGCTGAAAGATTTGCCCAAAAAAACAGGGGTGGTGCATGGTTATGTCTCAGCTTTTAGGGGCTGGGTTGAGCCAAAACAATGCCCAGTCCAGCGCTGGTTAAAACCCAAGGTAAACTTAACCCCAGTTGATTCAGCATATTTCACTAACGATTACAACTTTCACATTTAAAGCACAGAGTAAACTCAAACATGTCAACAGTCTAAACAATATTAAACTTGTGTTTTAACACAAACCCAGCTCAAATATATGATTTCACTTTTTTTTAGTTTAGGATTTAGGGCTCAACCTGGCCTTCAAACACAGGTCACCAAGTCCCCAAACAGCCGGTGTATCCACTGCTATATCAGGACTAACCGCACTACTTATCAGACCATTTAAAGTCCTCTCCAAACTCAACCATACTCTCAGTCTGAGTCCATGTGGACGAGTCAATAGAGGACCTGTGAACCCTGCTGTGGCTTCAAGATGAGCCTCTCTCCAGAACCAGCAATAGGACGCCACAAGATTGATTTCTGTGTGTTAGAGTGTGTGTGTGTGTGTGTGTGTGTGTGTGTGTGTGTGTGTGTGTGTGTGTGTGTGTGTGTGTGTGTGTGTGTGTGTGTGTGTGTGTGTGTGTGTGTGTGTGCGCAGGTTTCTCTAGAGGGGGGAGGGGAGGATGGAGGTGTTGGTTTCTGGCATGAGTCTCAAAAAGCAAAAAAGGAATTTTTTCTGTCGATTTTGAAATGTTTTGATTTAGATATTCAGCTCCTCTCACAGCTGATTGTCCAGGCTAACATGATCAAGTAGAACATTAGGTGTGTGTGTGTGTGTGTGTGTGTGTGTGTGTGTGTGTGTGTGTGTGTGTGTGTGTGTGTGTGTGTGTGTGTGGGGGGGGGATTCTGTGTGGTGCTACCTGACACACAACCCGCCCCCTTCTTGAGTTGTAGAAAACGTTCAACCTTTAAAGCAGCTCTTTTGTTTTTGTTTCATCCCCTTTAAAAGACTTGCACGTTCCCTTGCAGAGGCGTGTGTGGCAGGAGGAGAGCGAGGTGAGGGGTGAGATGGTTAAAGAAAAAATGCAAGGGTGAGGCTGGGTGGGGGGGCGTTTAAAAGCTGGGGGGAGGGCAGAGTAAACAGGCAGTAATTAAGAGTAGAATATTCGCTATCATTGCAGTTTTCCTCCTGCAAAGGACTGCTTCAGAGGCGCTTTTTTTTCCTTTCTCTACACCCAAGGCAAAGTTTCCCTCACATTAGCCACTCTCCTCTTTTCCTCTGCCACTGTAAAGCAGCATGGAGACCCTGTGTGTGTGTGTGTGTGTGTGTGTGTGTGTGTGTGTGTGTTTGCTGAGGCCCTGGGCATCTTTAATTAAGAAAAGGGGGCAAAGAAACCAACCCTGGCTGAAGTGAGCGCCGACAGAGAGGAACTGAGGAAGCAGTGAGAGAGGAAGGAGGGACCGATCAGCAGGAAGAATCTGGGTTACATTATCTTCATTAGATATGCACGTTACCAGAGAAGAGACTTCAGAGCGCTGTGGTAGGATCTGAGAAGCATCCAGTGCCATTTGATTTTTTTTACGATATTAGAATGTGTTCAGCTTCATTCTAAAGAAATGAGAATTAAGGCTTTTTAGGTGATTCAGGGCGCACTCACACTAGGCCCAGTCACCCCTTACCGTGCCGGAGCACACCTCTTAAAAACCATACCAGGGCCAAGGAAGCGTAAGGTACGGGTGTGAGTGCGCCCTCAGAAGGAGAAACTTAAAGAATCACTGTTGATGTGTTGTTCATTTAAGGAGTAGAATATTTTATGATTTCATTTTTTGTGATATGATTTTTCCACAGTGACAACAGAATAATCCTGTAAAAGCTGAAAAAGTGTAATTTTCTAAGGCGCACTTGGGTTCTGAAACCAAAATCTGAAGAGTCTTTAATATCCTTTGTGAACTGTGATCCTGTTTTCTGTTAAAAAATAAACAAGCAACACATACTTACATTTTAATATTTGTTTCATTTCAGTTTTGAAATTGTAAATGGTTCAGAGAAAGATATCAATGTAAGGGGAAAAAGTTTTAACGTCAGCAGTCAGCCAGTTAATCCAAAATTGAAATCTCGGTTCCTGAGACAAATTAATGATAGGCTTTATGTCACTCAGTGTGCTTGTGTCAGCTATGAAAAGTGACAACACTTTAAACGTTTCAGTTAGTTATTGTTCAGATCAGTGTAGTGGGTCCTGAGGCTAGACAAGTTAAGAACCACTGGTTTAGATCCTCATTTTTATTCTTCTTTCAGAGATTGAAAATGTTAGTTTTTGTTCTTTTGTTAGCTTTTTCATTAATGATAATGAACTTGATGTGAATAATTTCCATCTGTGACCAAAAGAAACCAATATGACTCAGACTGAATGAACTGGAATTCCTTGAAGAAATGCTGCACACACAAACACACCCAGGGCCTTCCTCTGAAACAATCCTCGACCTGGATCCCTAAGGTGAGGCTGCAGTGTTTGTCCCAGCTTTGAGAACAAGGGCCGGAGCAGTAATTAGCTTACTGCAGGTTCTCAGGCCGGCCTCATTTGTGTCAGTCGCACAGTAATTCAGACTGTAATATATCTGCTCTGCCTACTGAGTGATGGCAATGTGAGGGAGAAAGAGAGAGAGAGAGAGAGAGAGAGAGAGGGAGAGAGAGAGAGGGAGAGAGAGAAAGGGAGAAAGGGGAAAAGGCTGGTTTGTAATGCTCAGGCCGCCTTACATACTTGCTTTATAAAATATCCTGCTACAATTTTTTGTTCATCTGATATAGATAAATAGATAGATAGATAGATAGATAGATAGGAACTTTATTAATCCCTTGGGAAGGTTCCCTCAGGAAATTCAGATTCTAGCAGCAGGTAACACCAAAGGATAGAACAGCACACAGAAACAAAGAATAAAACACAAGTTCTATAAACATCAGAGCTGGGGAAAGGAGGGAGGATATGAGTTGGGAAAGAGAAAAGAAGAGGCAAGGAAAGGAGAGAAGAGAAGATGACCCATAACATGTATCTGGGCTCAGAGGTGCAGCATTTTAATTAGCATTTAGGGCGGCTGTGGCTCAGTTGGTAGAGTCCATCTTCTCTCAACCTCAAAGGCAGGGGTTCGATCCCCAGCTCCTGCAGCAACATGTCCGATGTGTCCTTGGGCAGGACACTTAACCCCAAGTTGCTCTTGCTGCTTCGGCGGCAACATATGAATGTGTATGAATGGATATTAGTACTTTACCACTTTACATAGCAGCCTCTACCATCAGTGTGTGAATGTGAAGGTGTGACCTGCGGTGTAAAAGTGCTTTGAGTAGTCAGAAGAATTATCTACAAGCTCAAGTCAATTTACCATTTAAAATAAATAAAGCGGCAATATAGACAAATTCAAAGTTAGCTGTGCATTTATCATCCATCTCCTTGTGATCTTTCTTGTGACTTCATTTATTCGATTGGAACTGCAGGATAAATGCCCCTCTGGATCAAAGATGGGTCATATATTGTTTTTTTATTCCTCCATTAGAGAGATAGGACAGTAGAATCAGTGAGTGGAGATTGACTTGCAGCAAAGGAGCCACAGGTTGGATTTGAACCCGGGCTGACTTCCAGTTAGTTTATAACTTCATTCTTAGAGGAAGTTTGAGAAGATATTGATGGGATTTCTTTGCACTCATTGCATTTTCAAAGAAAAGAAAGCAGAACTCCCAAAGCCCACCATTTCATATTGCATAATTCCTCTCATACATTTGCCCTGCAGTCTTTGAAATGCCGCGGCCTTGTAAGACAGCAGACAGTGTTGCTGTATCTTGGCATTGCATGCCAGGTTGTCTCTTTATAATTGTTTGTAACGCCGTGCATGATTTTTGAAAAGGTTAGGGTGCTCCCACTGTGTGTGTGTGTGTGTGAGTGAGTGTGTGTTTGTGTGTGTGTGCACGTTTTGATAGCTTGGCTGCAGGGTACAGTCTTAGTGTGTCTTGCTCTTGTCGGTGTAAGAACAGATGCTGGAGGCGAGCCCCTGGGCTGCCCTCAGGGCTTCATATACTCTGGAGATACACACACAGCTGACATGCAGGCATGAACACAGAGCTCTCTCTCACACACACACACACACACACACATGCAGGGAAACACAAATCTTGTTAATGCGTGTATTTACATAGGACCTTCTGATCAATGTCATGTGGAATAATGCCAATTCTTTGGAACACACACACACACACACACACACACACACTCCAGTATGTGTGTTGTGTAGACATCCACACACAAACTCCAGCACACATCCTTTATTCATTTTCTCAGTCTTCAGAAAGCTGCACTTAACCCGCTGCAGTGTGAAAGCACCTGCAGTGCAGAAAGGTAGCTGTTAGCGCTACCTAAACACTTATTACCTGGCATTGTAGTTCCAATTTAATTACCTGATTGAGTTGCCCACGTGGATTTTTTCCTCCGTCTGTCAACGTGCTTAGAAAAAGCCACTCATTATCACAGCCAGACCGGCTCGAGCTGGAGGTTGTGTTTTACTTTCAACACCCCGAGGTGCCATTATGGCTGTCACAGACAGTCAAGTAGGGGGACACACAGGCATATGGCCTGTGCATACACACTCTGTAAAGCAGCAAGCAGCTAGTGGAGGTATGCATTCCCAGCTATAGCAGTGCCATCATGAGCTTTTTGGCTTTCCAGCTGAGGCCTGTTTGATCACTGGAACAGTTCTGGTTGTTAAGCTTCACAAACAGGTCTGGTTGGGTCTGCAGTTGTTACATTTTGGGAGACTGGTAGCGTCTTGGTTTTCAAACTTGACTAAACCCAATAGTAGATCACATTTTTTGTGCTTTTTTTTTGCTTTCATCAATTTCTATTGGCATATGTTAGGTGGGGGTCGTTTCTGTATGAGATGGACAATTATGAAATCGTGAAACAGACTGTGGATCATCTTAGATTTATTCAGCCATGGTCAGACAACACAGAAACACAACACACATGGCTGACAAAGTGCGGACCATCGCTGACCCATGCTGACCAACATCTCACAATTATTGGCCATCGTGGGCAAAGTGGCAAAGTCTTCATCACACAGTGTTGCTTATATTCTGCTAGAAGGTACATCCTACAAATTCCTGGCTGCTTCGGTTCATCTCTAAAAGAATAGTAAGAAGACATCACCTTGACTCGTAAATATCAGACATATACATTTCTTCAGTCTCAGAGTCACATTTCCTTTTCAGCTCACAACAGACACTTCAATCCAAATATAACTCTGCTGCTATGAGATGTTTTACATAGATATAGTTACAGCTTCACAAACCTAAAAGAAGAATTACTATATTAAAGATATATCCTCTAAATTATCAAGATGAATGAATCCATGGAAATACGTACGAACAGCATATATCTTGAGCTGAGCACATTATTCTAAGACATGATGTGCCACCACCAGGTAATACAGTGTCAGGAAGAATAGTCACTTTAAGTATCACTGAGTCAGGTAGCAGTTTGTAAGGATTAATCCATTTAAAAAAAAAAAGTTCTATCAATAATGTCCATGGACTTTTTACATCAGGACCCGGCTCTTAAGGCCTGACAAAAACAAGGCAAACATACAGTTTTAACTAAACGATGTGAAGTTTATTACAAAATAACAACGATAATGACCATTTACAAAGAGGATGAGGTGTGCTTGAAGTGCATCTGTTGTTTGGTGTAAAACTAAACTAACACAAGCAGACCACAACACAACATGGTGCGACTGAGGAGCTGTGGTGACGCTGAGGGTGGATGAGAGAGAGAGCGGCCCATCTTAAACAGCCTACACCTGGGAGACGGGCTGCAGGTTCTGCCACAGTGCTGTAGACGTGAGATGATCACACACACAGTCAGTGATTCACCGTATCTATCAGCAGTAATTACTCGTGACACTGCAGATCTTAATCCCAGTATCATAGTCACATCTCCTTTTTCACAACTCTTTATCAACCATGCTAAAAAGTCTGTGCAGTTCTGTTTAGAGTGTGAGATACTTCCCCCTTTTGGGGTTCTCTCACTCCTGCATCACAACACACAGAGGAAACATAAAGGTGGATCAGACGCTGATGATAAGCTCGTGTCTGCTGCACATCCTGGTTTTGTTAAAGGCTCGTTTTCTGAGAGCTCGAGCTGCAAGCAAGGAGATGCCCTTGTAACATCCTTATCAAAAATATTGTCTGGTAATAGTGTCTGATGTCACCGAATGTTGAATTTTCTTTTTTATCTTTTCTGTGACCTTTTTTCCATTACTGCTCGCTCTGTATTTTTCTAATTTCTGTCACCTCTGCACTAAATATTCAAAACAAACAAGTTACACAATGTTTTTAATTTTAACAGTATGACCTCGTAAAAAAAGAAAACCCACTTAGCTTTTAATTTGAAGCAAACCTCTTTTTTTTTATGATGTGCAAGGATGAGGAAATGCAGAAAAGAGGAGAGGAGAGGAGAGGGGGACAAATGAAAGGAGAAAAGAGGAGATGGAGGGTGTAGAGACGAAGGCGACGGGAGGAATGACGGCAGTGTGCGGCGGAGGCATATGTCACATCCTATCAAGCGACAGGACGAGTGAACGATACAGTATTGCCTCTGCCGTGTTAGGAAACCGACGATCACAACAGTACACACACACACCCACACACACACACACACACCCACCCACACACACACACACACACACACACACACACACAACGCAGGCCCGGCCAAGCTTATCTGGCTCTCCACGGCTGCGCGGCCTCCGGAGCTGTCGGCAGAGGCCCGGATCATTTTGGACAGTATCATTAAATGCCATGTCATTACCCGTTATGGAGTAGTGCTCTCACTCCCCGCTTCTCTCCCGGGATGGTGGAAGGCCCATCTGATAGGTATGGAGAGGTGTGTGTTTGCATGCATGTCAGTGCACGTCGGCGCTGCCCTATGTGTTTGTGTCTCGCGAACATGGTTTTGATGAAGGCAGGCAGGAGGGTACGGCGTCGGCTCTGGAAACGGGATGGACGGGGGGTTGAGAGACGGAATTGGCATTAAATTTCCGACGTGGCGCGAGGATTGACTTTGACTGGAGCGCAAGGGGGCTATTAGCTTATCTTTAAGGCCGTGTTTGTCACAGCGCTGAGGGCAACTCCGCTAGACAGGCCCGGGAGAGAGAGAGAGAGAGGGAGGGAGCGGCGAGTGGAGCCGAGGCGTGGGCTGAACGATATGGATAGGTGAAGGCTCCCCGGTGGGACTCACTGCCTGAGCCGCCGACGAGCTGCAACAGGGGGAAGGAGAGGTGGAGGAGGAGAGAGAGCGGCTAAATTGAAGGTTTATTTATCCAATTCTGCTGTCAAGGTCGGCTTGTCGGTGAGCTGTCCTGTGTGTGTTCACAAAATGCCAAAATCTGGATGAATTGTTTAAAAAAAGAGAGAGCATGCGTTGTTGTTGAGGAGGAGGAGGAGGAGGAGGAGGGGGAATCAATGACCTTTGGTTGCGTCAAGCTTCAAGCTGCCAGCAGCTCTTAAGGCTGTCCTTACCGGCCATTATGGTTGCCTTTTAAAAACAAGGCAGGGGAGAGAGGAGCTGTCGAGCCAGAGGAGTCCAACATTGACACAAACATACACACACAAATACTACAAGACACACACACACACATTTCACCTGCATGTACTGAACAACAATTTCAGGTCTACTCGATCACACCAACACTTGCGCTAAGTCACGGCAATAACTTGATCCCACTTAATGTTTTGGTTATATTTGCTGCAGTCGTCACTAAACGTGATATAGGCTCCATAAAAAAGACACCTGGTTATAAGGTTTAGCTCATTTTTACATGATTGGATGGTGAAGCAGCTCCAGAAGTGAACCCTAGTGGTGCTCATCAGCGGTAATCAGTTTATCCTGGTACATCTCAATGAATAAAAAAGGTGGAATGTGGAGCGTCAGGGCTGATGGGCCTCTGTGGTTCAGCATGACTAACTCGGGGAAATGCAGGTTGAATAGGAAAAAAAGGGCTTTTGATGTAGAGCATTAATCAGCTCGGCTTCAGTCGGAGCTGCTGCCGCTGCTGCTGCAGTGTGTAGCAGCAGTATCCTTTAGAGGGACCCCCTCGTCAGAGTTTTGGAAGGCCTCTGTCAACGTGAAAAGAACATGACCTTTAAGATCGTATCAGCATGTTTGCTGGTGCATACACAGGCGAGGAAAGGGTTCAGTGGCCCATCAGAAAAAAAAGGAGTGCAAAAAAAAAAAAAAAACACAAGCAAAAAAAAAACAAAAAGACATGGAAAGAAAAGAAAATTGTAATTCACTCAGAGAGCTTTTTTTTTTTGAAAGAGCAGTTTGCTGACACCGGAGAGTGAGCAGCGTTAATGCCACGGAGGGAAGCGGGGGAAAATAAAGTCGAAAACGACCTCGGCGAACACAATGATTTGCTTCCCTGATTGTTTTTTTCATCAGTGAGATCACGTTTGACAGATAAGCTCATAAGGGAGTTTGACCCAGGGAAAGATATCAGCCAGTGAAGAATGGAAAAAACAAGATAAATATCATGGTGGTGACTTCAAGTGGCTAACCATAACGAACGCAAAACCATGGAATGTAATTAGTTACATGTTGTTTTTAAGATCTGAATCAGGTGTATTTAACAGTTCAGGTTGTGCTTCTTTATCCGTTTTCTGAGAGAGCTCCATCTTCTACGTTTGCAGGGTTCATGTGTGTGTGTCTATGTGTGTGTATGAAGTCTTATGAAGAGCTGATAGTGATGTGATGGAGGTCATCCGTCACCTCCTACAGCCTGTCGGTGGACCTGCTGCTAACTGTCAGCTCTGTCACACACAAATACACACAGACACACAAACCAAACTGCCCACTGAAAACAATGTTTTCAACCATCGCTGTTAAATATGTTGCATTTCCAGCTCTGATCCATGCATTTCATTTCCTCTATAATACTGAAACATGAACTCGTCGACACATTTGGTCACTTATGGGTCAGTAGAACAAAAGGTGCATAAAAAAAGTTACATTAGATCCGCCTCTTGCGTTATCTCGGGGATGCTGGTAAACTGATATCACATAAAGAAGTCACAAAGCAACAAAAGCCTTCATTTAATTCAAATTTCTGACCTCAATAAGAGCGAAAGCCAAATACTGACTAACCCTTAAAGAAGCAATATGTTTCTCTTACACCTAGCGTTTAAAATGACCATTGCAGTCCAAATTCTAAACATTGAGAGAACTGTCTCTCTCTAAAAGGTATGGATGAGTGTAGTGATGTGAAGTGCAAACAAAAGCTAAGCTGGTGGAAACCTGGAAGGAAGAGAGAAGAGAGAGGCCGCATAAATAAGCCGAGTCCTGATGGACTCAGGTGTACCCAGTTACCTCATTGCCTTCCTGACTCCGCCTACTGTCTGCCAAACCAGGAAGCCAAACAAACAAAACACATGCAGACAAGAGGGCATGATGTCACACTAGCAGATCCTTGGTTTATAAATTGCAAATAGTGTTGGACTAAAGTGATCAAATTGTGTTGAAGTAAAATTAAACTTACTTTACTGAATCAAATTTCAATAACTTTATATCAACTCAAACTACTTCTGTTGATTAAACATAAATACTTTGTGTTAACTTAACACAATTTTATCAATTACTACCAAAGCAAACATTTTGTGTGCAACCAATGTCCACTGTTGAATTAAGTAAATCCATTGTTTTCTTTTTTTCAGTGGGGCAAAAACGTCAGTGTGTCTTAAAACCAGGAGCAGAATCTAAAGTTAGAAGGAGGACATACTGGCTGCTGCATTGTTGTCAGAGAAGCCAGCACTTCAACATAGCATGTTTCCTTAATGATCAGAGAGTAAGATACCTTTATCATTTCTGTTGGTGAATGAGCTGAAAGACTCTAAACTAGTTTTTGGAGCTGAGGGGTGTTTGCAGACTCAGGTTATTCTCTCTGTGGGATTGTCCTCATAGATGAGTCATGTATGTTACAGATTGCGATTATGCCTTTGTACTTACACATTTTCATTCCCAGCAGCGTGTATATTGATGTCCCAGTGTGTCGTTTCGCCGTGTAAACACACAGCGGGAGCTTTTTTGGCATTCACACACAAGTCTGATGTTACAAATTGCCAGCGTCTCCCTTCACTACAAGTCTGCCACTACCTTCAATGGCGGATCAGGGGCAAAACATCTTCGCCCCACCATTGCATCTTGGTTGCCATTGATTATTTGAAGCATAGGCATAGTGTCAGTGACCCATTGGTTTCTAAAGGGGAGTATTAAAGCCTAATGATTGCTGTTGCATTAATGAAAATACTCTCAACCCACCTGTGGTCGACCTTGTAACAGGTGAGGAAGTAGAGCAAAGGCACCATGAAGGAATAAGGGGTCGTAATAAAGACCATACGTTGGATTGAGAGGAAGTGGGGCTTTGCAGATCAGACAAGAGCAGCAGCATAATCAGAGAAAATAAATACATCATAGTACATGTCAAACCAAATATCAACACAATGCTGCACCTTAGACAATACAACCTCAGCACCTCGTAAGCCACTGTGATTCATTTTCATAAATTAAACATAAGGCATCCTCTGGCGTTGTTGGAGGGCATTTAACACAAACTGATCAAGATGAAACCACTGCTGTAATCTGCTCTGTAAATAACACAACCAGGTTGCAGGCGCAGCTGATTCTTAAAGGGCTAGAGAGCTAACACTGATTGGTTTGATCAGAATCAGAATCAGAAATACTGTATTAATCCCAGGGGGAAATTTGTTTGCAACAGTTGCTCATAACACCAAAAATCAGATGGAAGTACAGATAAGTTCACAATATGAAATGAAATAAAAATAGTAATAACAATACAATAAGCACAAGTACCAAGTGAAATCAATAATAAAGTAGTATAAGTAATAAGATATGTTCAAGTGCAGGTAATTGAAAATATAAACAATATTTACAAATATGAATATACACTGATGGATTAACAGCATAGATATTGCACGGTTCATGTGTAAATATTGTCCAGTTTTCAACAGATTGCCCAGAAAGTAAAGAAATACTCAAGGTCCTGGTCCTTGATTCATGTTACTCTAAGTACACACCTACTGTACTTTTGACACTTTACCCGTAATTTCTGCATAGACAGCACCTTGCACTAGAGTGACTTTCACTCGCATCATTTTTATGCAAATACAGAAAACTCTGCAAAGCTCTCCTCTGAACTGCTTCACATTTAGATTGCTTACATTAGACTTTTTAATACCTAGACACACATATCTAAATCTCGATGTAAACATGGCTAGGACTATGTTTAGGTGAAACTTAAAATGCTTTACATAAAGAAAAGAAAGCAGGAGAACTTTTCCAATCTGTGGATTCTGAGCTATCCAATCCTTATATGCACCTTTTCTTTTATTGATGACACAGCTTTGTATTCCTTTGTTGTAAATCCTGATGTATTTCATGTTCCTGGAATGAGCCTAATTCCAAATCCCTGTTTCCATCATGTTATACCAGCTGAACAAAGTCTGGGAACGACACATCAAGTCAAACTGTGTGCAGTGTGTATCCCCTCGGCATTAGAGATTAAGCTGCATTAACACATTGTTCCTGTGGTCTCAGTGGTACATGGTCTGATTACATAAAGTGCAATGCTAGTTTCTCTTTACGTTTCCACAAAGAGAAGTCTCTGGACGTAATGGACCTTTTTTTTCCCCCCCTGCTGAACTGCTTGCATTTCCCTCAAGCATTCTGTGATTACAATTTCCATTTTTCCCCCCAGCCTTCTCTCTTTTTCTCTGTCACAGTTAAGGAGAGATCACATAATATCTCCAGTAGAAAATTTTCTTGGGATAAATATCCCTGGGCAGTACAATCAACGCCTTTTTCCAAAACACACCCTATCTACACTTTGCAACAGGCCTATGCAGCATAAAAGCAATAGCAAAAATAAAAGTAATAGTGTCTGTTTTCAAAAGCAATGCATCAAAAAAACAGCTTGTGATCGAGATCGGTGTCACGTTCATGCTGTTTGCAACACGGCACACGAGTCCCAGGTCTCATATTGGGAAGAAAAAGTCCAAAGGTAACTGTACATATATGTGGACAACACACCAAACAAAATGCAGAATGTACATTAAGATAATGATGGAAGAGGATGTTGTCGGTAGTGGAGTGGGATGGCTCAGTAAGTCGGCTTGTCAGGTGATTGAAGGTGTGGTTTGGGCATTTAACCTTGAGTTCATATATTAACTTCATTACTTACATCTCATGACATTTTAACTTCCTGAGGCAATGGCAAGTATTCATGCTCTGAGTGTTGCCAGAGGATGACTGAAAGGCTGAGAGAAATCCAGGCTAAGCCTTCCTTCTCCACACCCTGGTCACAGTTTACAGCTGGACTAGAAACATGAGAATAGGTGTTGGGATTGATCACCACAGTTTCCTACAAACACACAAAAGGTAAGAAGAGCTATCTGTTATTGACATGTCACTACCACAACAACAACAACCACCAATCAAAATCGAGATGTAGCAATGCATGTTCAACAAAAAGGGAACCGAAAGAAAAGCTGGAGACAAAAAATACCAAATTCAAGGGTTCAAAAGTAATGGATACTGTGGTGACCCAAATGCAGCACACATGAAAACATGAATCTTGGGTTAGATCTTTTACTTAAAGTTTCGACAGGTTTAGAAACGCAAGTACACAAATATAAACAAAGTTCAGTTCAAACCCGGAAACAGGTAAGTGTGGCATGGTACGGTGGCAGAGAACTGCAAAGCAACTTTTAAAAAACTTTACAAAACTTGAGACAAATTTACATTTTTAATTTTTTTTTTTTTACATTTTAGAAACAAAATTACAAAACCAAAACACTTTTACCAAATACAAAACACATTTACATTTTAGAAAACAAATTTACAAGATGTGAAACACTTTTACAAGCGCTGAGACAAATGCACAAGTAGTAGAACACTTTGACCAGTCTCCAAACAAATTTACAAACGTCACAATCTTGACGGAAAGAGAATGTACCAATTGCAGAAGTGACCCGTAAGTGACAGAGTTAGAGGTCATTTTGTTTGTTTTGGCAGAATCTATTTGATGTGTATTTAACTTCACCCATGTCCCATCCTGCAACATGGAGGAGGCATTGTTTAACAACCGTTACTGCAGCCAGCCAGCAAAGAGAGCTCCAAATACTTTGGCTTCACTCCCAGGCAGCTGTTCCTCCGTCCATCTTAATAAACAGTCTTTGGTCTTAATGAAGAAATCATTGAGTGTGTGTACATTCACAGAAATAAGTCTTCATCTGTTTTTCCTTTTATGTGTACAGAGTGTCTAAAACTGGCTTCTTAAACCAGAGACAGATGTTTGAATGCAGCACATTGGCCAGATTGTAGGATGCTCTGAGTGTCTTTGCAAAATGAGCCATTGTGTCATTAACAGGACAAGAGCTGGTTCTTGTTGTAGCTCAGTCAGTAAAGTTTTATTTGTTCGTAATGTACAATTGTACAACGTACTATATACAGAGAAAGTGCATTACAACAAACACTTAGAAGAAATGTATGTGTCTGGTATTTTAGAGGAATAAAGTGTCGGCTCTCTGTTAGAACTAAAGTTAAAGAAAGGACAGCCATATTAAAAGAGGGACTTTGTCTTCCCTCTCTGACTTGTATCTCAATAAATCTTCTTTACAACCCAACTGCTCATCACCCTGAGAGGAGACTTTCATAAATGTTTAATGACATTGTGTACAACCTTTAAAAAAATGTGCAGCTCTTTTAATTTTCTTTCCTTTTTTGTCTTTTTTCTTTGTGAGCTCATTCCATGTTGGAGTCTCTGGATGTATCGCAGCGTGCCCTGAAGCGAGCGGAGACAATGTGATGCTGTGCTTTTAATAATGTGCCAAAGCTAACTGAGATGAATAAAGTTAACAAGTTCAGATCATCTCAGCTGTCTGTAATACTTTCAAGATTCAAGATTTTTATTTGCCACATGCTCATACAGATGTGCAGTGAAATGTAAAATGTACTTGTAGTCTGTGGTTCTAAATATTCAGCCATATATGAAAATGGCAAATGTATATTTATTTTCCAGTCATCTGACTACTCAAAGCAGAGGTTGCTATAGTGACCATCAGAGTACTTCACAAGCCACGCCCAAACTATATGGATGATCGACATGTTCTGTTCTTAATCTGTGGTCAAATTGGCAGCACAGAGAGTCTAAAATAGTCACAGACATATTTAATCCTCACAGCAGAGATAATATGGCAATAAAGCTGAATTGAAGTCACAAGAAAATGCAACACACATTCTTTCATCCCCAAACGATTTACAAATACTCCAGTAAAGAAGAAGCTGATGCAGTTCAGATTCAAATTCTAAACTGAAGTTAAAGTGGAAAAGTTTAGACACTGAATATACCGAAATGGTTCCGGAAAAGAAGAGATTTTCTCCCCCTGTTCAGTCCAAAGCTAACTGGACCTCATGTCATATGGGAGACAATTAATCCCATTAATGTCCAATTTAAACAAGAAAAACTATATACTAACATTAACGTTTGCTCCAATGAGTAAATCACTTTTAGCAACAGGTTAGAAAGTGTTACTGCTTTGAATCTGCTCTGATGCTGATGGCGACGTTGACGTGATAACTTTTCTACATGTGGCTACAAGTTTCCCTTCTAGACCGCAAGCATAAAATTCAACAGGCTGCAGCAGGCAGTGCCAGTGTGTTTTCTAGCCTTCAAGGGGGTCTTCACATTAAGTTTTCACACATGCACAAACCTCCAGAAAATGTTCAGGGTGAGCTGCAAATGGTCAAA
Source organism: Labrus bergylta (assembly GCF_963930695.1). NCBI lineage: Eukaryota > Metazoa > Chordata > Actinopteri > Labriformes > Labridae > Labrus > Labrus bergylta. The sequence continues at coordinate 4,145,414 of NC_089197.1, forward strand.
TTTTAACCCTGACCTACCTGCCCTGATAAAATGTCGGGGTCGGGGGTGAACGGATGAGTGAATGCATCAGGAAATACTCAAGAAAATTCAGTGCAACCAGCTGGGCAACTGAGCAGGGGGTGATGTTTGTACCATGCAACCTGTGGGCAATCAGCGAAATCTTTGTGCACAAAATAAAGCAACTTGATATTCTATTCTGCATCCCAGTATGTATTACAGAAACTACTCAAACTGTGAATACGTCCAAACGCACGTCGCAGACTGCCACTGCAGTGAAAAGTCTCCCACTGTCCATACGCAGAAGGCAAGTCAGGGAGATTACAGGAGCGGCCTGTCCTGAAATGTTGTAGAAGTTTTCAGCCGTGTGTGAAGAAGCTACAGTGTGAATCTGCGACCGGCGTCCTCAAGAGATCAAGAGGTTCACCACCTCTGCTGGAACCTAACGTGTTTAACCTCGCCTCACCTTTGGCCTCTCAACACTGGGTGGGCCGCACAGTGTGTATGTGTGTGCGTGTTTAACCCAGTGTGTGTGTGTGTGTGTGTGTGTGTGTGTGTGTATATATATTGGTTCAGCACAGGAGTGATGGTAAAACCAGGAGGAGGAGGGGTGACTTTAATCCTCACCTTTCCACCCCCCAAGGTAAGACTGAAAGGATGAAAGGAGAATTTAGCCAGGCCCCTGTGTGTGAGTAACTATGTGTGTGTGTGTGTGTGTGTGTGTGTGTGTGTGTGTGTGTGTGTAGGGCGCTCACATCAGTGCGAGTCTCGGCCTCGGCCATAGAGAATGAATGGGTTTAGTGCTGCGGCCGGACAGAAAAATCAATGCTTCATATGAGGAGGCTGCGGGGGTTAGGCCTCCGTGTTCATGTCAACAAGGCTATTGGTTTTCTTAATACTCCAAAGTTGGCGTTTCCCCGCTTCGGGAGGGCCGCTGAGGTGACTTGTGTGGTCAAAGCTTAACAAAGGGATCCTGCCTTCTAGCCTTTGCTGTATACTCCTTGGCCGAGGGAAGCCGGGCCAGGATTAATTACCAAGTGTGCGGGCTGGATATTAGTTGTTGTTTTCTCCCATTGTCACATGGCACCTCTGGACTGAGGCTATTGGAAGCAGCTTGTGTGCTGCAGACAGTGGGCTAATACTGTTAGATGGAGTAACACAGTTAGATGTAATGGCAGTGCGATGCTGGTGTGGCAATCACGCTGCACCTCAGTATGGCTTCACAGAATAATCAATGGTCAAGGCAATGCTCCTATATGGATACTTATCAAGAGACACAGCCAATCATTGGACTGAAATAGATCAGTTCTAATGAAATATAAAAATGCATATGTAATAAGATCTCTAAGTTTTCATGTTCAATGGTCCGCACATTCCATGAAATGATAAATTACTTATTTCATCTTGTCATCCTCGAGTCAAGGAAACATCCTCAAATAACTTGTAATGTCCAACATTCAGTCAAAATTAAAATATAATATATGAAGACAACATAAAGAAGCATACTTTCACATTTGAGAAATCCTCAAATATTCTACATTTCAATGTTGAATTTACAAAAAAATCTGAAATCAATCGTCATCACTTGATCATTAATGCAGTTACAGAAACATCATCTTCTTATTAATGCAGTGCCACACATTTTAATGACCAGTGATGGAAAATCAGACGTCCACTGCATGAATGGGCGTACTAGTGGGGGGAAAAGCTATCGTGTAAGGGGCCCTCATTGGGCCTGATCATCAATATAACGTTTATGAGCAGATTTGTTCCTCTTAAAGTTATAACTCTCATAGTAAAGGTTCAATCACCCAAATACAGAGATAATAGAGATGATGATTTACTCTTTTTTAACTCTTAAAGGTACAATATGTAGAATTTTATTACAATGTTTACATTCAAATATCTAAAGAAATAAAAACTGGACTAAATCTATGGTCTATATTTTTGTTGTTGAGTACTTTACTTCAAATATTTCCAACAATTATCAAGACCAGATAGATCCTTCATTTTATGGTTGTAACGGGACGTGTCTTGTCGTGGCGGCCGCCATGATATGTTTTTTCGTTGCCGTGGAAACACCGGATGTTACGTCAAAGACCGCTACATGAGGAAGCATGAGCTGCTCCTGAAAGCTGCCGTTCTGTTGCTGTTTGTGCTGCTGTGATAAAATCGTCATGTTAATCATACTCGGATACATCCGCTCGTCTGTAAACATATTCTCTTCCTCAGGTCGGCTTCGGCCGTTCGTCTTCACTACGGTCAACGCATAGTTCGTTTTCATCGGGGGTGGGGGGAAGGAGTAGCAGAGAGAATCACTCCCATGATTACCTCAACATCACCTTTTGTTATTATTTTGATTGAGAGCCCCCTGCTGGCGGAATTTACATTATGTGCGATTAAAAAACTGTAAAAAAATAAATAAATAAATTGAGATGCTTAAAAACAATTAAAGTGCCAAAACGATGAATATATTACAAAGTTTATGTCACTGCTGTGGCTTGATTTGAACTGCAGTTGAGTTTTTAAGGGTGTAACACAAGCAAACTCCTGCTCACTGCGTCAATTGCACAAAGTGAGGCAGTCTGCAGGAGTTTGTTTGCAATTGTTGAAGGACTCATTCTTTTCTCATGAAATAGACATCGTTTTTTGAGAGCCTTAATACCTGTATTCGTACTATTGAGTCGAATAAAATAGATTGTTTACTTTTAAAATACCTTGTGTAAAAAGTATACAAAGAGAAGGAAAGTTCATTTAAAGCCTTTAATGTGTCATCGTGTGTGATGGCGATGTCGTTACAGCAGTAGGCTATATCACAGGGTTGGATGGAGTACGATATCTTTTCATGGGGCCCAGGCATCCTAGCAACTCCGCTGTTAAGTGAATGTTTCCTTTTTCACCACTGTGTTAAAAACAACTTTACATGATCATATTGTATTCAGTCTCCTGCCTGCTGCAGTAAGTGAAGAATATTCAGTCTCTCTCTCTCTGCATTCAAATATCTGATATCATTGTGTTTGTTCTTTTCCCTCCAGAACACCTCACCGTTTTACTGCACCTTTAACACACTCACATATATACTTACCCACATACACACAAACACACAGAAGTGGTCGTTAGCGACACCGCGCTATAGACAGCAAACCTATGGGGAGGGGTCTGGGGGTCGGCGGAGGCAGGGCCGACCCAGCCGTTGAGCATTGCTCACCCAGAGCAATCGGATGAAAACGCAGTGCAGATGTAATTTGTTTTCAATGGCTGTTTCAAAAGAATAATTGTGGTGACACCGGCAGGTCGATAGTATGGATTTTTGTTTTCGAGTGCAGTGTGTGTGTGGCACTAAGAGAGGGCAGGAAATACAACGCTGCAGACCCAAATACAATAAAAATGGATTGTGTGTGTGTGTTTGTAGGGGTATTTGCAGGTCTGGTAACCATCACTGGGCCCTGGACATCATTGGAAGGATTACTAAATGTGTCCTATGGGCTGGCTATAGGCTGATACTCTCTCTCTCTCTCTCTCTGCCTCACTTTGCCTTTCTTCCTGTGTTCTTTCAGAGAAAAAAAAACAGACTTACCTTCAATAAACTCACTTACAATGAAACACAGCTCAGGGAGGGAGGAGGCCAGGGTAAAACTGTGAATGTAAACCTATGCAGAAGTGAGTGTATGTAGGGTTAACTCTGCACACAAAAGTGATGAATATCTCCATCAATTCAAATTTGACTGCTTTCCCCTAAATGTTCTCGCCACGACGGTTTAAGGTGGTTTAAAATGATGTTTTTTTGTTCCTATTTAAATGATTACCGGAGGTTAATCCTGAATTGTTTGAAATAAAACCTCACACACGCAACCACAGGGGTTTTTTTTCTTCTCCGTTTGCATCATCCTATCACTTCTTTTAAATAAAACCCATAACAGGCAGAGTCTGTTTTTGCAGCCTTAAGCAAAGGCTTCCATCTTTCCCGTCATCACCTTGCATGTTCGTTGATGATGTCTTTATGTTACGTTAATGTGCAGGGTGAAACATGGTGAACATGTGCAGGTGGCAGGACTGTGATCAGCCCATGGGAGATTGATGCTTTCATTAGCGCCCGACCGATTCATCGGCCAGCTGATAATAGCGGCCGATATAAGCGTATCAAGTGACTATCGGTATCGGCTAATTTATTGCAGATATGTATTCACCAGTCAAATAGCATTTCATCTGAGTTTCATTGTATAACAGTCGCAGTTTTCTTCACCAGCAGAGGACGCTATTACTCTCCAGAGTGTCAAGTGGTGATGCACGTACATGCACATTTATGTTCAGGTTGAGTGATACTCTTGTCTTCATTATAAATCTTTCCCCAAGTGTTTTAAAACTGCATTTGACGGATAAACGTAATAAATGTGCATATGGATATATATCACTACAGGCCAAACACAGAACCAAGAAAAATATCGGCTGATATATCAGTATCAGATTTGTTTCTCTCCCTTATATCCATATCGGTATCGGTCCCAAAAACCCCACATCGGTCGGGCCCTAGTTCTCATAATCCAGGTTAAAAAAATCCAAAATTAAGATCATAAAAGCTAGAGCAAAACTTTGAAACATTAAAATAGCCTTTAAGCCTTCCAGACAAAAAGACAAAAGCAAGGGGAATACGCGAGTAAATAAACAGTGTGAAAGTTTTAACTAAAAATACCAAAAGCAAGGATGTATAAGGGGGCTGTGGAGTGTTTATCATTTGAAGCAACATTGTTGGTGCATTTTGGCGCCCACCGAAGGTCTCTGAGCGCTACTACACTGTCATAAAACAGTCTTGTTATGTCTACCCTTCATAGATAACGTGCATTTGTTGACCAGCAGCGTGGGGGCCGAAGAGAGGCTTTTCATATCGGGACATGCTTCCTCTAACATCTCAAATAAAGGTTTTAATTTAGGCTATTAAATCATGCTTCCTGTTTCCAGTGTAAATTTGAGTAGTGGAGTTTTAATGTGATTCTGTACAGGGAGCTTTATCTGATAGAGGATAATTGTCCATCAAGAAACACGTCCTCTGAAATCAGAATCAGAATCAGAATCAGAAATACTTTATTAATCGCAGGGGGAAATTTGTTTAAATACACCCAGCTGTAGTGTTACCAACTGTCGAGATGCTGAGAAACTAACTTATCTCTTAACTTAGTGCTTCTCAAACGACGAGGACGCACAGGGTTGCCAGATCTCACGAGGAAAACGTTTTGCGACCTAGCTCTTCAGAGCAAACTTGGCTTGATCAGAAATACACTCTAAGTTTGACCACCATACTGAACATTCAATTTTTCTCATTGACTTTTATGCATTCTGTGCATAAAACATTTTGCATTTCCATGTTACGCCATAACACCCAGAGTGGATTGCATCACTGTGTTCATGTTGTTTTTATTCATACATTTCTAAAAGCATTGCAGTAATAACATACATGTATACCCAGGCAGCTCAGCTAAATGTACAATTATATACATAAATTTAAAGGATGTTTTTTTTATTGGAGTTTGACTTTATTTATGCTGCAATAATGAAGTCATAGTTTTCTGTGTACACGAGTACACGACGTGCATTTGCAATCACCACTGTAGTTCTTGAATACACTGTGTGAAATGCTTCTTTCCTCCATGAGATTGCACCTTATGATTGGCTCCATAATAACACTCTCTTTCCTCTGGTTAGTTAGTGCACCCTCTAACTTCGGAAATGGGCTAATTTTTTTTTCGCTCGTCCCCTACTTTCCCTTTGTCCTTCTCCTCCTCCTCCTCCTCCTCCTCCGCTGATCTGCACCTCGGGCTCATCTCGATATGGCCTCTCTTTTTCCAGATAATGGACACTTTGACCATTTGCCAAATCAGACACTGTTTTGCTGGGCGATGGAGTCGGGGCAATTCTAATTCTTCACAGGAGGAGGAGGAGGAGGCGTGTGGTGTGTGGACATGACTGGGTTCATTGAGGAGGTGGGATTGTGTGACATTAAATGAGTGAAGGTAGATTTAGACGGCACACTGGGGCCATATGGAGAGGGATATACAGTAAGAGGACATTATTCCCCTCTTGTCCAGGTCCTCGCTTACACTCTCGTCCCCCCTCCTCTATTCTCTCTCTCTCTCTGTCTTTCAGCACTATTCCCTTGCCGCGGGTGGTCACCAGAGACCAGACTGGGGCTGATTTATTCTCCCCTTCTCCTGTCCTCTGCCTGACTGCCTCTGCAATGGAGAAATTTCCTCTCTGCTTCTCTCTCTCTGTCTCTTCAGTGGTACTAAAGGCAGGGGAAGCAGAGGAATGAGAATAGGAGGGCTAACATTAGAACGTCTCTCTAATACACTCTCCCACTCTGTCTACTCCCACTTTCCCACCCCTCGGGTTCCCCTCGCGCCAACTCTGTCTTCCTCATAGGCCATCTGTATGTGGTGGGTATGAGGGCTCATGTAAAGCTGTAGTCCCTATCCAAGTAGGTTTTTTTGTGCAAAGACCGAACCAAACAGACAGCCTGAGTGGATGTTAATGGATCATTACCATACAACGATATTTATTCTACTACAAGGCTGCTGCTGGTTACTCGCCATGACCCTGATTCCAACACACCTGCTGTTTTGGAGATAAATTGTTGCAATATCACAACATTATCTTCAGCTGTACTTTTTTTTCTTCTTCATTAAAGCATCAATATGTCAGATATATGTGGATTTAATGATAAAGGTATCTTACTATCTGATCAGACATTTAAGGAAACATGCTATGTTGAAGTGCTGGCTTCTCTGACAACAATGCAGCAGCCAGTATGTCCTCCTTCTAACTTTAGATTCTGCTCCTGAATGCTCTGGATTTGTTTGGACCAGAAAAGGTAGGCGCTTTTAAGGTGACCCCCCCCCCCCCCCCACACACACACACACAGCCGTTTTGGACGCCCCTCGGTTTGCCAGTAGGAGAGCAGTTATGAGGTCAACAGGTGTTGCAGTGATGGAAGCGGGTCAAGAGAAGTGGTTCAGATAGAAGTGATTGTACCCGACCTAAAAAGCCTCTGCATGTTTCTAATAAGCTCCACGAGCAGAAACGTGCTCAAACTAGGATCAATATTGGAGATGCTTTTGAAAAATGGAGAGAGGTTAGAACACAGAAAGGTTTACAGACCCATGCAGAGCTGGATAAACACTGAAGCTTCAGAGTCCACCACATGGTGACCTGTGTGAGCATCGAATCTAGAGAGGAGGTGGGGGGGAGACAGCTCTCTACAATGTTTAGAATTTAGACTGCAGTACCCAATTTAAACACTAGGTGTCAGAGGTACATATTGCTCCTTTAAATAAAAAATGTACGTATATAGTCAAGGGGTCCTTTTGTGTATCCTCACCATGTTTTTGGAGGGTACATTTGATTAATGGAGAAACAGTGTTCAGTTTTATATGTCTATATTCTTCCCTTTGACTTTAAATACTTTTGTTTTAACGATTTAAAGTTAAAAGTGTTGTCGTGATGCTCTTGATGTTTCCTGTGAAGCACTTTGAAATGCCGTGTTGCAGACATGAACTACTACAGCATATTGATACACCTGCCTTGCCTAAAGGTCTGATAATGAGGCCTTACAATTTCATAAATTTCATTCCTTTTCTGCATGCTTGTCTCCCTATTTTTATGGATTTGTAAAAAATAAGTAAGTAAAATGTCTCAGCTATTTGTTTGATGTAATCATTCAAAATGTTTTGTAGATAGATATAGTTAATGCTTATTATGTCTATGTTTCAATATTACAACAATGGGCTTTAGTGGTACCAAGAATAGCAGGGGTGCTTACACATGAAATCAGCCGGTTAGATTTCTTTCATATTACACAAAGGAGTCAGACCTCATCACCTGGGTGAAAGTCCTGTTGTTCTACTCCTCCATCTCCAACATCCACAAGCTAAGGAAACTACAACAGCCTGTGTACATCCTGCTACGCCTCAGGCTACTGAATCATGACTTTACAGATTATGAACTACTGTATATCTTTTTTTTGTTATGGAGACAAACAGTGAAGAAGGAAGGAAGTGGACATACACTAAAACCCGGGATTGAGCTTTAGACAAACATCTGGATCTTGCCAGGTTGTAAACACCTCCTCTTAAGGCTCAACATGTGTAGCTTTCCTGAAGCTCATTCGGTGAGCAAAAAGGCACAGCAGGCAGTGAGCTTGAGCGGCACGGTGACACTCGTTACATCAGCCGGCGTCGGGCTAATTGCCACAGGGATGAAACAATTCTACAGATGCTGACAGGTGAGAGGGCGTTCAACCGCGACTGAGCGGCAAAGTATTTCTCCAGTGGCCAGAATGGGAGAAGGACTAAAGTGGACTCTGTGCTCTGATATGCAAACAGATATATGCAAATTAAGGCACAGAAACACACACAAGTACATGTATTCTTTAGGGTACACATGTGCATTTCTGTTTTTTCGTGTCAGATATGAGATCCCGCATTACTGATGTTATGTGCATTGTCTGAAGTGACAACCCCCTTTTATTTGTGTCCTCCCCTTAAGCCTGGAGTTCAGCATTTTGGCCAACAGCATCCTCATTCATTTTTAAGAGCCTGACATGACCATTTATGGACAGAAGGATACATATATAGCTCAACAGTGACCGCCTACTTTTTCAGCTGCTCTGATTCCAAAAGTAAATTTCCCCATTTAAATCCTCCCTTGACATTTCACAAAATCCTGATATGAGGAGATTGAGACCTGTAACCATGACAACCAGGTACCCCAATACTCGTGACTGTAATACGTTTGATTCGACGCAAAAATTGTGTTAAAAAGCCTGCTAGCAAAATATTGTTTTGCATACAGTGCAGAGGGGCGGGTAAATTACCCTGGAAACAGCGAGCTCCATCAATCAGAGATGTGGCTGTGACACTCTATGATCGTGGGTAGTGTAGTTCTATTCCCAGATATTGTGAATAAACCATGTTTTTCTTAAAATGAGGTTGACATCATGTGGATTTGTGTCTCCTACAGGAGCGTAAACAATCGTTTCACACTCGTAGTAAGTCTACCTTGGATGGCTAATAATTAAATCTGATATGTTGAAGATGAATGTGATTTTTTACTCTTACAACCACAATGTTGAGCCCTCATCTCATGTCTCTGTTCTGGCTGAGTACGCGTTGGTAGCAACTTGTCAATCACACACAGGTCTTAAAGATACGCTGGTTTATCTTGATTTCAATCTAATAGGTAACATAACTTACAAAACAAACATCACACTGAGCTGTAGAGGATTTGGGATTGCGACCAAAACACTGGGAAAATGTTAAAATGTTTTCTGATGCTGTATTCACACAAACACAAGACACATTTTTTTGGAATTTTCAGGGTGAGATGCATGTGGGATTTAATTTACACAAAATATTTTCACCAGCCCCTTTGTAGTCGGGATGAGCTGATGTGTGAACGCATCAGGTAAAAGTCTAATTCACCGCAGGCTAGCTTCAGGTGGAGCTGCTCAGCTAGTGAGCTGCAGTTGCGTGCGGCTGCTTTCTGCCTTTTATTGATTTCACTGTTTTACCTGTGGCTAAATGTGTGCAGCACCTGGAGTCCATGACAAATTTCCCTAAGGGGCAATTAGTTTTTATCAGATCATGATGATGTTTACATCATACGTTTAGTCAGCGACTGGTGCAATTGTCGTGCACTTAAAAAAACAGCTTTATAATTGACTTGCTTTGTACTGCTCAAATATGTTCTTTTCCTCTTATTTTGTGAAACTGTGAATACATCTGATAAAACATTGCATTGATTTAAAGCCTAGAACTTTATATCATTGAAGCTTTGGACTTCTGATTCTCCCCCCGTCTGACAGAAACCCGTAATGCCTAAAGGGACGCTTGTAAAAAACAACTTTTGGAAATTTCAGGGGCAGGCTGTCCTGAAATATTCTCGAAAATATTGCATGTGTGAAAACAGCTTAAGAATATAAATCAACCAGAAAGTAGGGTCACAAATGAATTGAATTAGAAACCCAGAGAGTGTTCCCCTACTAGTCATTTGAAAGAAGGCAGGCTTAGACATTTTCTTCGACGGCTTCACTTGATAAACCAGAGGCCATGTCCAATCCTTGTTAACAGTCTATGGATGGATGATTTGGCCTTGAAACGGATGACCTGCCCCAGACATGTTGGTTCATGCCCTTCATGCCAAACACAAACAAAACCTCATGCCCACCTCTTTGCTTTGGGAGCTCTTGTTCTTGGACACCCCTCACTAGTTAGACACAAACACAGTATTGATTTTCATTTAGATAACTTAAGGTTCACAGACAATTCACAGCCCCTTCCATCATGGACACCCGAACCCCAACTTAGATGTACGAGCCTCACTGTAATCTGCTTCCATATCTCTGTTCTCATGCTCTTTCTCTCTCTCTCTGTTCTCTCAGATTCATTTTTACTAAACTTAACCAATTCCGAATAAGCGGGATATAAATGGAGAGCAGATGCCGCATCGATCAATCAGACTTCACCCAAATGCACACACACACACACACACACACACACACACACACACACACACACACAAGCAGCACAAATACATTTCCAACCAGCAGTTTTCCTTTTTTTTCCGCCCCCCAACTTCCCATTACCTCCGGGGTAGTTGGCCAGTCAAACAGGAATAAAAATTGCACCCCAAACATCATACGTTAAGGCTGATTTGTCGAGCGGGAAGCCTGACAATTCCCAGAGACTTACAAGCCCACGCCGGTGCTGGAAATCAGGCCTGTTATGGCGGGCCACACGTCTATAAAGATTGTTCATTTGGTGGAAAACGGCTACCTGGGCAGGGACAAGGAGAGTGATGCAGAAAGTGCTGTAAATACACAGGAAGATATATGGGGCTCTGCTGACCAAGACTGGGACTGTGCAGCTGTGGGCATGAATCCAATGAAACAGTCTCAGTGAAGGGTCTTTATGGGGGAATGGCGGGGTTTTCTTGTTAAATAAAAGCGCAACTTGCCATGAACAAACATTATTTCAGTAGGCAAATAAAAGCAGCCAGGACTAGAAAAAGTGAAACCAAATGAATCTTTGTCTTCAGCCATGGCTGAAATAAAAGAAAAAACAAAGTAATTGTTGTAATGTTTCTTTATAACAAGAACGAGAGGAAACTTATGTGTCCTCTCCTCAGATCTGGTAAACTGCTGCTCAGGTTTAAGGACGCTGCGAGAACAGTTTCATCATTTGGACACTCTTCTAGAGTTAAACATGAAAGATGGATACAATTATCATTTAAGGGTAGAGCCTGGAAACTGTAAGGGGAGTAGCGCCACGCACTACGTCCTGTTTATCTATCACTCTAGTCAATCATTGTTGTTCCACAGCGAGCGCCGTGGTCCGTCTCTGGAGCGTGCCAATAGCGCCACTACGCTCTCTGAGTACTCTGCAGGCACTCCTCTAGCTGGACAGAATATGACAACACGGACAGGAAGTCAGACAAGGAAGCGCACAGAGCGTCCGATCAAGTTTAAAATAAAACTTCTGGATTGATATTGTGCAGGGAATTGATGTGTTTGGACGGATCACTTATTGTTTGCGTCTTCATGTGAATATGAATATAATAAAAAAAACTAAATGTAGTTCGACCACCGGCCACGGGGAGAAAAGACAGAGGTAAAACTTGAAACTGTTATTTGTAATCATCCAACAGACCACTTTGTTACTTGAGCAGTGATGCTCAACTACCACCATCAAAGCTGCCCCCTCCTCCATTTGAATTGGTTTGTAAAATCTATCTAAACCTTTTGCTTGTTGAACGTCTGTCTGCTTGTCATGGCCGCAATGTTACAGTGTTTATACTTTACACATCAATCAATCAGTCCAGACCAGGGATCTCCAACAGGTAGCTCGGGAGCAGGTTTTCAGAAGCTCGCCGATAGGTTGACCGACAGTGTTTTAAAAAAAATCTAAAATCTGACGACAGTAAATGCACCTCTTCATATATTTGTCCCATATGTCCCCATTTTCCTGGACATTGATGTGAATTTTCAGCAACAAAGCTTACTATGTGACACAATAAGAAGTGTAAAATAGTCATGTTTTTTTCTTTGACCTTGATGTGAATTTAAGATTATTGATTGATTACAATTTCACAGGTGTACAAACAGCAGCTTAATTCAGCTGATGTGTGCTATGTAAATAAATGCAAGCGATTTGATGCAAGTAGCTCTTGGCCACTTTCATTTTTTTCGAAGTAGCTCTCAGATGAAGAAAGGTTGGAGACCCCTGATCTAGACATTAGACATCTAGACATGTCTTGCATTGTTAGCAGCTAAACTTTTGATTTATTAAGCATCCTCCTGATTGTATGAGCATGCATGTGAACACATAGCTACAGCTCATTATGCTCCACTGCTATTACCAGAGGTATTAGCCTGCATGTCCTGATGGTTCACTTACTTAACTCCGTAAAGTCCTTGCTCCCCCACCTTTTTTTTCAGCCTGTCTCTTTCATCTTTCTCCCCGCTGTCCCCTGAGGTGAAGGACGCTCACAGATGAAAGAGTGAAAGGAGACGAGTAACACTGAGGACAGCTCCTGCTGCGCCCAGGCCACCACACCGTACACTGCCTGACTGGGCACTGCGTAGTGAGTTAGCACTGGGCACACACACACACACACACACACACACACACACACACACACAAAGTCACTTCTCTGTCCTGTCACCTTATGTTCTATCACCGCTCATTGCCGTCATCTCCAGGGGATGGTAACTTAGTCATACTGGCGGCGGATGGAGACCGAGGTGACAGAAAAGAACATCAAGTAAGTTAAGACGCAGACGACGGCCAAAAGACGTCGTGGGTGCAGTAAGTAAAAAAATAAATAAAAAACTTGACATGAGAAGCCGTGGCGTTTTGACATGCATTAAAAGGTCGTGACTGGAAACATCAAAACAGAGGAAACTGAGAAGGCCGGGGTCGTCATGGAGATGACAGGAATACTGGAGCCCTCCAGACGACAGCTTCTTTTGACGGACAGGTGAGCTAAACGGACCCTCTTAGTGCTGACTAGCGTAACTCCGCCCCCCCCCCCCCCCTGCTGGGAGCTGTCCCTCTGATTGGATCACAGAGAAGACGACTGATTTGATTCAAAGGGAAACTAATTAGAACAGGACATCGCATTTAGGGATTATAGCATGATGAATTCCTGCCTTGTCGTAAAAGTCGGCCTCCAGTTTGGCCATACGATATATAAAGTGCTGTAACGAGCTTTCTTCATTGGTGGGGTTGAAACTTTGGGCAGGGGTCTTCTGCCCACAGTTTAATGGCTTGTCTGCAAAAAATCAAATCCTGGTTCACCTTCAACTTCCTCAAATTAAACAGTAACAAAACCGAGCTTCTCCTCATCGGCACCAAATCAACAATCTCCAAACTCGACAGTTTTTCTCTGGCTATTGACCACTCCTCAGTTTCCCCTTCCCCTCAGGTTAAGAGTCTGGGTGTCATCCTAGACAGCACACTATCATTCCAAGCTCACATCAATAATGTCACCCGGTCTGCTTATTTCCATCTACGTAACATTAATCTCCTCCGCCCGTCCCTCACTCCCAGCAGTACTGCCATCCTCGTCAACACCCTGGTTACATCCCGCATTGACTACTGCAGCTCCCTTCTCTTTGGTCTCCCTCTCAAGTCCATCCACAAACTTCAACTGATCCAGAACCCTGGCGCTCGCATCATCACCAGAACGCCCTCTGGTAATCGCATCACCCCTGTCCTACAGCAGCTTCATTGGCTCCCGGTTAAACATCGCATCACCTTCAAAATTCTGCTCCTCACCTTCAAGGCCATCCACAACCTCGCTCCGCTTTACATCTCTGAACTCCTGCACATCAACACACCTACTCGCACTCTCAGGTCTTCTTCTTCCATTCAACTCACTGCACCACCCGCCCGCCTGCGATGTAAACAAACTGAAGATAGGACTTTGAAAACTCTGAAAACATCACTGACAGTGGGACTCGGGTGTTACACCCATTGTAGACAGTCATGACTCACAGAGTTATTTTCAGAGGATATACATTTAAGTGTAAAAAATCACATATAAAGCCTTTAAAATTTCTTGAATATCACCTGGTGTGTCACACATCGGCTCACCAGGACGTCTTGGTAAATTTCACTAAGGGCCTAGCAGGAAAAGTCCAGATAAAAATGTATTTGTGCAGGTGTGGAAAAGCTGTGTGTTATTTTAGAGGGTGGGAAATATGTGTATGGTTTAAGGATTTGTTTATCTCTATCCATAATCGCTAAAGATTTGGAGATTAATTGAGGCGACACAGAATCAATGTCACCTCTGCTCTGTACTGCCAGGCTTTTCTGTGCCTTTCATTCACGGTCTCACTTGGTGTCGTGTCCCCAAACTTCGTCTGTTGTCAGGTACGGTTGTGCTGAGGGCGGCTAATGTTCAATCCCAAAGAATAAGAACCTGAATAAGCTTTTAGCACCGATGTAATACAGTCCAAACAATGTGTTTGTGTGTGTGTGTACATTGTGTGTGAGTATTTCACTGTCAGTCCCTTCTTCTCACCTCTGCTTCATATACATACTCTGATGGGCTTTCACACCCTGATACAGCTGCTGGTGTTAACATGCTTTATGTGACAGTGTGTGCTGATGTGTGTGTGTGTGTGTGTGTGTGTGTGTGTGAGTGAGAAAGACATAGAGTGAGAGAAACATGTTGTGGTCGACAAGCATGTGAGACTCACTTTATGCAGAAAGTGTTATTGCTTGTGAGGAAGTGGCATTAACCGGGAGAGGCTGTCTCAACCAATCATTGTTCACAATCGTTAAATCTGAGCACACTGTGTTTTTAATGAGCAAATCCACCTTCTCTTAAACAGGAGAGAGGCGGAGTTATGATGTCATGACCTGACCTGCACCAACGTATTTAACTCAATGCAATACAATCCTCTTAATCTGTGTTTCTTTCTTTTGTCTTTTTAAAATAACATGCTCGGTAAACTGTCCATATTTCAAGAGAAGTTAAAATGATTACTTTCTCCAGACTGAAAATACTTCAAAATACCTCCAAAGTAATATCAGAAATTAATGTATGTCAACTTAATTCTTTTTTTACCATTTCAATAAAATTCTCAATTTGATTTTCTTCAATCTTCTGTTGTATTTATCTCTGCAGACACATTTTTTTTTTTTTTTTACCTCCGCAGTAACAACAGATAGTACTGTTTGATTCAAACTTTTACAAAAAACTTCTCTTAATATTTTGTTTTTTATTCACAGGGGGTCATATAGCTGACTCCATTTTAGTGAGAAAGCAGCAGAGAAAAATCATCCTATCATTTGGTTACTTTTGGTCTTTTGGTATGGACTGTAGTAGAGTCCAGAAGCTTTTCTTTTTGGATTGAAAGCGTTGCAAACTTAAATTTTTGTGCTTCAGAACTGTAGCTCCTGAAACCTCAAGTCTGATGTTTTCATTTTAAAAACCGTTGCACTACCTCTTCAGCACCATCGGGAAGAGTTAAGAAATCTCTGCGCATGGATTTGCAATCTGTGCCAGCAGGTTAGGGAGCTGAGTGCACAGGTTGACGTTACAATTTTCCACACGGTTTTATAACCGTGCGCACAGCTTTGCATTGCAGAAAGCTCCTCACATGGCCTTTAAGAACACCTCAGGAGATCTTGAAATACAGCCGTCAAGTCAATGCACTTTCTACATATTTGATCTGTATGTTAATTAAATTATAAACATCTATCAACTGAGATTTTTTAATTGATCAAACTACTCATTGACTGAAATTAAGGAGCGATATTAGCCTCATATTTTTAACTTTCACCATCACAACTCCTTTTATTTATAAATCTACTCCCGGCCAGTTAGACTTGAACTAGCTCTCTGAACTAGACATGTCCTTATTGTTCAGTAGCATCGCATATTAATTCACAAATCTATCCCAATTAAAAATCTGTGTTTCATCAGAAATATAATTCCTACATATGGCAAATAACTTCAGTCATTTGCACACAAAGTTGGAATAAAACATTTCTCCCTCTTTGCGCTGGGACTGCTGAGCTACACACACACAGAAGAACAGAAACGAGGAGGGAGGGGAGCAGGCAGGCTAAGCTTTAGCATTCCCAACACGGCACAATTAAGACTGAGCGCTAACAGACACTCCCGGTTTAACCACATTACTCTTAAAAAATGTTACACAAACCAGAGACATCTCTGACAGGGCAACATTATCCCCACAGTTACAATTAATTACCCACACGTCCTCCCCATGCATCCCATTTACATATCTTAACAAAGGCAGGGGGATCTGCCAGGAGGGGAAATACAGGTTAGTTAGGCATGCCGGGGAGCATGTAGCTGTGTGTGTGTGTGTGTGTGTGTGTGTGTGTGTGTGTGTGTGTGTGTGTGTGTGTGTGTGTGTGTGTGTGTGTGTGTGTGTGTGTGTGTGTGTGTAGGGCTCACGCTGAAGTGTGATAAATAGCAAATTAATGCTGCTGATACCTGGCTAAGAAAGACTGACAAAGAAAACATGTTCCCCCACATGTTTTTTTGTCTTTCAACTCTCCTGTCTTTAACTCAGCCGTGCAGATGTCATGTGTACATCTGACTTCCTGCTTCTCCTACTTTGGGATCTCGTATCTTGTTTTGCATCGTACTTGTGTTTGCACTCAAAACAGGCTGCAGTGCCATGTTTTTGCAAATATGTGCAGACATTTGAGAGTCGCTGCAGACAGACTTTCTGTGTGTGTTTTCCTTTTTTCTCCTCCTCTTTCTTTCCTCCATTATTATTGTTGTTTTTTTTTTTTTTTACCTCTTGTTCCCTTCTGTCTCTCATTTATAATGGGGCGAGGGAGGCTGGAGATAAAAGAGGCGAGCGGGGAGACAGAGTGAGCGGTCACACTCTGTGATGCTATCTGCTACCCACAACGCATTGCAAGTGGACGCCTGACATGTTCTATACATCTTTCCACTCTGGCGCTCATTAAACAAATGCCCGTTGATATATAGCTCTCAAGAAATGAATTTTTACCTCTGTGGGCTGGGGACCTGCACTCTCTCAGTCCGTGCCTCCTCAGTGATCTCTTGGGCCCATGGAAAAACATACACACACACTTATGTGCATGCAGAGACGCACATAAAAACCTAAAACAGAGATAACAAATGTGGCCATGAACACACTCACCATGTGCACACTGGTTATTTTCTCCCACAGGGCGGCTCGGGCTGCGTTTGCTGATATGACCGGTAACTTATAGGAGAGCCGGCGACATGCACCGTAAAACAACGAAGCAAATATGATTACACTGATATACTGTAACTAATGACACACACTCTACAGCCTATTTGCTCAATCCAAAGCCAACCCCCCCATTGGAAGTGTGAATGTACAACTTTTCCAAGATGTTGAGATGTTAAGGACCAGATAGATATCTAACAGATTTGTTAGATGTTATCTTCTCTACTTTTTACTCCTGCTAGATATGTTTTGTTAAACTAAGATGAATTCAGTTTCCTTCGTGCACGAGTTGGGTGTAGAAGTCTTTTTAAAGCTGGAATAAATCTTCTTGCCCTGGATCTTTGGCATACTTCACAGAAAGTAGTGCTGGTAAGATTTTTTTAAGGAAACAAAGTTGACTCTTTTTTTTTAACTTAATATTCTACATTAGGTTGGTGTGAAAACTTAACAATCAGCTCCTCATGTTGTCATATATGCTGAAACAGTTAGTGGATGTGTGTACATGCAAAATGTGTAAATGTGTTGTTGTTTTTTTTGAGGACACTTGAGAGTCAGAATCAGAATCAGAAATACTTTATTGATCCAAAGGGTAAATTTGGCTACTGCAAGAGAACTACTGCAGCTTCTAATTTAGGATTTTAAATTGGTAATAATAAAGAGATTGTATTCTGTGGCTCAGATGGCAGAGTCAATCGTCTCTGAACTGGAAGGTCGAGGGTTCGATCCCCAGCTCCTGCAGCAACATGTCCGATGTGTCCTTGGGCAAGACACCTAATACCAATTTGCTCCCGCTGCTTCGTCTGTAGCGTATACATGTGAATGAATGGATTAGTTTCTTCTGATGGTCACGTTACACAGCAGCCTCTACCATCAGTGTGTGAATGTGTAGGTGTGACCTGTCAGAAGACTAGAAAAGAAATATACCAGCTCAAGTCCATTTACAATTAACCATTTAAAGTCTTATTTACTCCCAGTGGTGGGAAAAAGCTGCCATCTTGTTTGATCTGACTGCAGACGAAGAAGTTTCATGAAAAAAAATAATAAAATGGAAGCTTATTCTTACAGAGTCAGCACCAAATGTTCAATGAAAAGTCCCACTTCAAATAAAACAAGAGGAGAAAAACAACTGAGGAGCCACGAGAAATAAAACACATAAAACTTGACGTAACATCCGATGTTTCCATGGCAACGAAAAAACATGTCGTGTCTGTCATGGCGGACACAAGACACGTTCCGTTACAACTATAAAATTTAGAATTTCTCTGGCTTTGATAACTGTTGGAAATATTTGAGGTCATGTAAATACTCCAAAAAAAAAGAAAAATAACATAAGTTTAGTCCATTTTTAATGAATTTAGATATTTGAGGGTTAACATTGAGATAATATTTCACATATTATACCTTTTGGTCGCAGAGGGAATATGAATAACTGATATAGAAAACATGAAATCTATCTAACATCTAAGGGTTATAAACAGAATCTTTACACTCAACCTGCTCCTAAGACTCTCTAAGTGGTGGAGATGTTGGGTCAATGTCTTTCTATCAGCAACAATAAGAAACTACATTCATATCACACTTCTCTCTTATTTGTCTGAAGGGGGGATCATTACTCTTTGCCTTTGAATGGACACAGTTTAATTAAAGCACTAATGTCATTTCCATCCAGTCAATGCATATTCTCAGCAGAACACAGGGTTTGATCTGCCAGCTTCCACTGATACAGGCGACAGAAAAGGTTACCGAGCGTGATGTAGTCCGTGTGCTGGGTCTATTTCAGTGCCCTTCAGCCTCATATCTCTTTAATTAGTTTTAATTAGAGCAGGTGCAATATGCAGTACGCTTTTAATCAATGGTGTGAAATTAGACAGCTGATTGAAGCTGCAATGGGGTCAACCTGTTGAGATTTCAATGGGGCTAAAAGAAGGTGACAAAAACAAACAGTCAATCCTCATTATTTTATTTTGGAAACACTAGAAGAGGATGGAAAGTTTAAGTCAACAACTTGTTGCAATCGTTCATTTTTTTTCAGACTTGAAGGCAGGGTTGGTAATTTAAGAAAAAATAATGATTTTAAAATAAAAAAAAGCAAAAAATAAATAAAAAAAGCAACCCTTTTTGCTTTCGTGAAAAATACATATATCCAGATATTTAAATGTAAAGGTTTCAGTCTTTATGCTAACACAATCACAATGTGATTCTGTGTGCAAATTAAGCTTCACACTCCTGATCTAAACAGACACATGTAGACTTTATTAAATTCTTATCTGGAAACTCAGCAGGTTGACTTTCTTACATTCTGCAACATGTTTCTTCAAAGCCTCCAGAAATGTTTAAATCCATCCTTTGTTATTTTGTTTCTGCTGTTTTCTTGTCATGACATGTTTTAAAATGTAAATTTGAATTTTAATATTTAATCTGTATATCAAGTAAACATTAAAAAGTTAAATGGTGTATAAAAAATAAAAATAATAATAATAACAACCTCAGTCGGATGGCTCAGAGTTAGTGGGCATGCCTGGCCTTGTTTGCCCTTGCATGCATTTGCTCAGTGACTGGCCGCTCTCATTAAAGCTTGCTAATGCACTTGTAAAACAGTCAGCAGAAACGATAGATCACGGCATGTGACAAGGTGTGTGTGTGTTTGTGTGTGTGTGTGTGTGTGTGTGTGTGTGTGTGTGTGTGTGTGTGTGTGGAGGGAGGAGGACAGGGAGGGTAGCAAGGGGAGAAAAATAAAGCATGAGGCGTTTCCGGGAGAAGGAGAGCAAAAGTGTGAGAGGAGAAAGAGGGATGGGGAGAGAGAGACAGGCTGAAGAAAGAGAGAGAGAGAGAGAGAGAGAGAGAGAGAGAGGTGGTATTGGGTGGAGGTGGATGCTGGTCAGTGGAGATGTCGGTGGCCCATTAATCTTGGCCTCTTCCTGCCTAGTTATTGTGTATTTCTTTTGGCCAGAGATTGATTGTAGCAGGGGAAGATGAATTTGCCCGTGGACCTTCTTTTCTCTCTCTCCCACTCTTTTGTTTTTTTTCTGACTCCTGATGCTCGGCCAAGGTGATAATGCTCTCTGTCTCTCTCTCCTTCCCCCCCTCCCTACTGGTCCCCCCCCCCCCCCCCCCCCCCCCACACTCCTGTGTTTTTCCCCTTTCATTTATTTTAGATTACAATCATCATCTATAGCAGGTTGCAGAAAATGTTTTTGTGTGTCTGAGAGAAATGGAGATCAACGGTTCGAGTGTCGCAGCCTGCAGGGCTCCTGCAGGGATGGACGATGACCCAGCTGGACCCAAATGTCAGGGCAGGGGGGCAACTGAGAGAGCACACACACACGTACACATGGGATCGTTCAGCCATTAGAATG
Organism: Labrus bergylta; assembly: GCF_963930695.1. Taxonomy (NCBI): domain Eukaryota; kingdom Metazoa; phylum Chordata; class Actinopteri; order Labriformes; family Labridae; genus Labrus; species Labrus bergylta. Next base: position 4,166,024 of record NC_089197.1, read on the forward strand.
CCTTTCCCTTTAATTGTACAGCAGGTAAACCAGGACAGCTTTATATATTTATATATGAACTCTATTTCAGTGTGTGGCTAGTCGTCTTTCTCCTGCAGATGACAGACCCCCTCTGGGGATGTCCCTTTCTGTGTGATCATGTTCAGATCAATAGCATAAATACCCCCCCACCCCAACAAGATATGTGTGTGGGCATAACCTACATTCATATCTTAGTTTATTAAATCCCCCAGGAGGAGAGCCCAATCATCTGTTTCTTGTGTGTCTCAGTTTAACAAATAGATTCATCGAAGTTACAAACCATGATGCAGATTTGTAAAAAGTAAAAAGTCAAGCTTTGTCCAGTCAATTCTTAAGAGTAGAAATCATATCTGATGCATTTAAGGTCGTCAGGGAAACTTAGCGCTGATTAGTCTTTGCAACACAATGTCATGCTGATTTGTCGCTCCAGTTGACATTTCCAGGATAGGAGAGGATATGCACTGGACTATACTTTGTCTTTGCACTGGTATTTAAAAACCTGATGTTTTCTTTCTACTTACTTTTCTGGAGGTGTTTTAATAATGTTCACTGTTTAATGTGTAATGTGAATGATGTTGATTGTTGTCTTTTAATAGCTGCAGCATAAGTGAAGAGCCCAAGACAAGTTTCTCACTTTGTGGGACAAATCAAAGTTCATCTTGGATGTTGAACCAGACCTCGAGGAGGGTGCCCCCCACCAATGTAGCACCCAAAGTTCTCAGCTCTTAGCCAGTCATTAGGTTGGTTGAAAGAACATCCAGAGACCCCTTTTGTAACAGATGGCTGACATATTTTCTAAGTTCTAAGATGCTTGTTATCAGGGCCAACAGACAGAGACAGGGTTTGTTGTTTTACCAGAAAGCTAACCAGGAACTGTTCATGTTCTGCTTCTCTCATAATCTTTAATTGTCTCCTCACGTTCAATCAATCAATCAATCATTATTTGTATAGCACCAATTCATAAGTGCTATCTCAAGACGCTTTACAAAACAACTGGGTGTCGGGTGGTGGTTGTGGGGACGACACAGTCCGATGGTGCTGGTTGTGGGGACGACACAGTCCGATGGTGGTGGTTGTGGGGACGACACAGTCCGATGGTGGTGGTTGTGGGGACGACACAGTCCGATGGTGGTGGTTGTGGGGACGACACAGTCCGATGGTGGTGGTTGTGGGGACGACACAGTCCGATGGTGGTGGTTGGGCGTCAGGGACGTCTGGTGGTTGTATCACCTCGCTGAAGGTTGGGGGATCTCCGTCTACTCAACGCCTGGCTTCTGCTGCCAGGACAAGGCCTGGCACAGAAGGGGAGGGTGGGATTCATAGCAGCAAGCCGTCCTAACCAACACTCCCAGGGAGCTCAGGATCTCCAAGGAAAATATGGTATATGTTATGTTATGACCACTATCATTATGTCTCATGTACCCCAAATGTGTGAGTACAGCTCTTCAGTGTTTCTGTTGAAGTCTGAGGTCTAAATTTCATGGTTTGAGGTCCGAGCAGCCTCTCACACCTCTGTGCTTCTGTGCACTCGTGCATGTGTTAGCGCTGGTGCACTGCTGTATTAGTGCCAGATCTGCAGCAGTGTATTCCCTGGTCTGAATCCTACTTAACCCTGTGACTTCAGCACGGCCGGACATATGCTGCAGACCAGGGGGACTTCCTCCTGACACACACACACACATACACACACACACACACACACACACGCACACCGACACACTGATTTTGAGAATCAGCCCTCCCAGAAACCAGCTTTGTATTCCCAAACTGATATTTTTGTATAATCAATGAGTGAGTCCAGTGGTATCATATTATCAGGGAGTTCAGGTTTCTGGCTGCATCCGAGCAGAACAAATACATTTGTAAATAAATGCTTTATGCTCTGAAATTCTAAATTCATACGGTTGCTCTCTTTTTTCAAATGTCATGGAAATGTCAGGAGTTTAGCTTTGATACAGCTGCAGATGTTTCTAAAGCCTATTACTGAACTGTTTTCTGCAGCGCATGTCTAGAGGAGAAAAGTGAAAGAATCATGATCATAAAACAATTTAAAGCAGTTTAAAAGTGGAAAAGACGTAACTTGTATGTAACTTAATAAAAAAGTAACAGTTGATTACCGCTCTTTGTACTATGATTATTAGTAGGAACAGCGCTTCAAGTGGTCTGAGCGTTTAACCTCTGCTTCTATGTTGTATTGCAATTTTTTTTAATTACGAAAAAAAGAATCAAGATCACTTTTGCCCTTCAATCTAATTGAATAGCTCAGAATAAAAAAAGGAGTTGCAAGCGAAGATAAGCAATACAACACTGTAAGACTTAGAGGTTCATTTCCCCCAGATATTAAAAGAATATTTAAATAAAACTTGTATACATCCTTAATTTCTTCAAAACTCTACTGAGGGGGTCAACAGTGTTCTTCCAAAACTCTTATGTCCTAATTCACAGACACAAGAATGAAAAAAATGTACATTTAAAGCAAATGGAAACACAGTTTGGCGTGCACCTGAACCTTCTTCAATAATCAATACAATAAAACCCCTGCTTAAGTCAGACTTTGTGCTGGTGGAAGATGAGTATTATCTGCAGACTAGCAGTCTACACACAGAGTCTGTTTGTTTCTTTCAAAAGGTACGCATGTTAAAAAAGAAACATAATCTAATGTCATGTCGATCATGTTTGCACACTGACTCTGAAACTTTCACCTGTCATTATTTGTTTCTGAAAAGGCTGGATTTTCTTCATTTTTTCACGTGTGTGTGCGTTTGTCTATAGTGTCCCTACCTCAAACATACAGCCAGCTGCTGCTAAGGATCAGTTGCTTTGCAGAAATTGGTGGTGTTCTTAATGTGTGGTTACAGAATATAGAGAGCAGCGTACAAAACTGGTTCACTGACATCCTGAAATACACCTGGAGGTGAAGGAGATCATTCTGCAGCTCCTTTTCCACAAGACAAAACTCTCCTTTATCGACAGGTGTGGAAGGACCCCCTTGTTGTTGTTTTTACAAGGCGTGAAAGAACTGTCTTTTTCAAGATTACAGATCCAAAAAAACACACCAAAAATACCTAACTCAGTGTGCAAAGGCCTTCTTACTGCATGCACTGTACGAGTATATGAACATGACTAGATGTTGCTTTCCATACAGATAGAATGGAATTACTTTATTGATCCAAAACTGGGAAATTGTGGAAAAGGGTTAGGGTAAGGGTGATGTAACCCCCCTAAACCAGATGTAAATGAGCGAAAAGCAAGGAAGTGTATCGCCAACTTGAGATGCTAATCAGGCTACACTCCTGACTCTGATGTTGAGCTAACACTGTGATTCATTAGACATTTCAACAAGAGCTCTAAAAGTTTTTATCTGGTTGAGATCTGTGAAGGCTCTAACACCTTCTTCTTCTTCTTCTTCTTTTACATTCATTGAACCGATCAGCGACCTCTTGTGGAAGCATCAGCTTTATTAACGCTATTTATCCAGGTTTAATTCCACAAATTTGCCGTGTTGAAGCCCTGTTTTTTTTTTTTTTAATTTGTGAATAACATTTTAATAAACATGGGATCGTACTGAAGATCACTCATGCTACTCATTAGTTTAATTGGCCAGGTTACAAAATGAAGGTCTGAATGCAAATACAGCTTTCTGCCTGCTTCAAATAAAAACACATTTAACACACCGTGACACACACCGACAAAACTTTGAAAGTCACATAAAGCAGGGAGGATACACACTATTTACACCTCTCCCATTTTTCCTCTCCTGACATTAGTGTGTTTGTGTGTGTGTGTGTGTGTGTGCAGCGTTGACCTTTCTGCAACGTTGCCCCGTATTCACTGGTTGTCAGCACAGTCTCTGTCCCAGGCCATCCGTCTCTGCCACCAGTCAGTCCTCCAACCAATCCTCCACCGTCCCATTAATACACACACACACACACGCACGCACGCACACACACACACACACACACACACACACACACACACACACGCACACACACACACACACACACACACACACACACACACATACAATATATATAATATTTACAGCACACGTGTTCATGTGTACACACGCAAAAACACACTTCATGCAAACACTCATGCCCTCTTCCAAACACACACTTTATCACATACATGCACAAAAAACACACACACATACACACACACAAAGACACACACACACACACACACGCACACCACACACACACACACACACACACACACACACACACACACACATTCAAGCAATCCTCCATTGTCCCATTAGCCCGGGATGAGGTGCTCTGCTCTGCTTTGAGCCTCGGCTCAGCCTGCTAGCCTGGGGGATCATTAGGGCCTTGCCGTGCGTACACACACACACACACACACACACACACACACACACACACACACACACACACACACACGCACACACACACACAAATATGCCAGGGCTGTGGTAACGGACTGGAGGAGTCCAGGTGGCCTGTTGTTATTTATAACAAAAGGAAACAACACAGCAGAACCGGCTGACATCAGGCCCTTGTGGACCTGGGACGAGTGTGTGTGTGTGTGTGTGTGTGTGTGTGTGTGAGAGCATTTTTCAACTCCTTCACTTTTTTGTAAATATGTGTAGGTGTTTTGCCTGTAAAAGAGAGAGAGATCACTGAAGGACAGCTCAAAGTGTGTGTCCACCCCAAACCCCCCCCCCTCCCACTGACAGTGGTCTACCAGGACCCCCGGACCAGATGTTGGCTTCAGAGCAACAACAAGATTGATTGGTTTAATTGCCGGCACTTTACTCTCTGGCGTCTGAATACCTAATGTCAACTTTTAAAGAATGTTTGTTCTCTGTCTCTCTTCTTTTTTCCCCTCTGGCTGAATGTGTCTCCTGATCAGTGAGTTGCATTTAGTGCAGTGTAACATTTCCTCGGCTCAACATGAGAAAACACGGGGGTCATCTCAAATCTTGCTACCTGTCAGCTTCTTCATTGCTACTTTTCCAAAACTCCCCCTCCCTATCACTGACCCCCCCCGCTCTTTTCCATTTGCCCTCTCGTGTCTCTCCGTCAAAACCACTTGACATAAAATATCTCCTCTGCAGGCTGAGGTATGCTAAGTGTGTGGGATCAACAGATATTCTATCTTTAACATCTACATCACAGCGCTGTGTAAACTTTCACAGAACAGGGGAGACGCTGTACAAACAGCAAGTCTGTTTATGTGATTTATTAAGAAATAATGCACATTAGTGTTGCCTGTGTTACTTACAGTAAAAGACATTCTAACATGCACAAAGACGGAGTAAAAACACTTCTGCTTCTGTCATTTTAACCCACACAGCTCGTCCAAGGAACCTGTTCTGTTTGCTTTTTTCATGTATTTCTCTGAGCAGGCATCTAAAGCTGTGATTCTCAACTGGTCTAGCCTCCAGACCCACCATCAAATGATATCCAAATGTCTGATATTTTTCAACCAATCAGATTATTTAAAGGCTGAATGTGCGACATTTTACACATAAACACGGTCATTTCGTGTAAATTGACATGCAGTGTGAAGCTACGAGCTAACTAAAGAAAACTAACTTGAGAAATTGTGCAGTTTCAACCTTGGACAGAACAAAATTAAAAATGTTTAAAAAGTGCTTCATAGACTTTTTGACACATTTCTTTTTCCAAGCACAACTTCCCAACCCACTGAAACTGACTCCGTGACCCACTTTTAGGTCTTGACCCACCAGTTGAGGACCATTGTTCTAATGCATAAAAGTTCAACTACGCTCTATGTCCGATATGCATACAGATACAGGAGGAGCCTTCTGACCGTACACTTGAAAGCTTGCAGATACGAACCTAACCATTTGATTCCACCGGGGGGCAGTGTCGAGTAGAGAGAAGCTGAAAGTTAACGTCAAAGAAAAATGTTTAGGAAAATGGTGGAACTTTTGAGGGAAGATGGTGGGAGATCGAGCAGAACAGCTGGATGGAGATCGGAAGTAAATGAATGTCAGTTGGACGGAAACCAGGAGATACACTTAAAAGTTTGCTCCCTCTTGTGGATGCATAAAAAAATGAAGGACAATAACACCCATATCCACACTGAGGGATTCAAACGCTAACAGGTAAAAGTTTGTCTTGATCGAGACTTGAAAGAGAACAACAGAGGGGGGGGCTTCTGATGTGGAAGGAAGGCTGTCCCACAGTCGAGGGGGCATGATGACTGAGAACGAGCGGTCACCTCTAAGTCGTTGAATAGAGCAGTAGTACTACCAAGAGGCTCATGTCAGAAGATTCGGTGTCAGGGGGGTTTTTAAGGTCAGTCACTTAGAGTGGGGGCAGGCAATTCAGGGTTTTAAAAACAAACAATGCAATCTTAAAATCAATCCTGAAGTGAATTTCAAGCCAGCGTATAGAGGTTAAAGCTGAGTTTCATATGATCCCACTTCCTGGTGGATCCCAGAATTCAGAGCGTTACAGGAAAGAAGATGGTTGAAGTAAGAGAGGGTCATGAAGAAAACAAAGTGTTCTGAAATAAACACACTACATCAATCCAGTTAGTCACAGGATGGTTACAGTATCTCCCCCATAACTGTGTGTGTGAGTGTCTGAGTGTGTGTGTGTGTGTGTGTGATACCAGGAAAGGGTAGGCTAAGGATGGGAGGTGCTTGTCAAGGCCAAAACCATGGGTTCCTGCACCACTCCACCCACCCACCCACTTTCACTCCCACCTACACAGGCACACACTTAAACACACACACACTCTCTCCTCCATATCATGTACCTCTCCACATCTGTCACTCTGGCAAGAGGAGTAAGGACGGAGGCAGAGGAGGGAGGCACGCAGCAGACAATTAATTGTGGGGCCGGTTGGAGAGGCAAGAAAGACTGAGAGAGAGTGAGAGAGAGAGAGACTGAGAAAAAAGAGGGAAGGATGGAGAGAATAATAAAGTGTCTCTAGTAGGCATTAATCTCCCTCACACTGCAGGCGTGTCAGTGGAGGCTAGCTGGTGACTAATGCCACGTTTTGCATACAGTGGTCACAGACAAGAGCTTCCTCTCCACGCTGCAACACATGGGAGATTTAACTGCTGCCGCGGCGGGAAGACAGGCGGACATGTTGGAGGAACGGGAGGGATCGGGGGGGGGGGAAGTAAAAGTAACATTTTTACTATGCTAATGTGAAAGTCAGTGGTATTCACTTATATGCCATTTACACTTCATGCATCCTCATAAATCAGCTGTCGGATACTTGAAATGTTAAATACAACCCAAGCAAAAGGATAAGAGACGGACCGTTGTAGTGATTTGTGGTCACATGTGGCTGGTTTTCAAAATCAAAAAATGGTAAGGCGGCCAAACTCTACATTTTATCAGTTTTTAACCCTTTCTTCTCAGTCCTGCCCAAACACTTTTCACCATAACTGGATAAACATGGATGTAGTCTTGGTGACATCACCCAAGAAGAGGTGTTATGGAGCCCATTGATAGTGGTCGCCATGTTGTAAATAGTACCTCATCCTAACTCTCGATGATTGTTGAAACAGTTAAAAAAGATGAGTAGACATCTGCAATGTGCCCAATTGTCAGTCAACTCATCCACACCCCTTGTTGTGCACATTTTATGAATAACTCGTGACCTAAATAAAATCCATACGGATAATAAAAATGTGTCTTTCTGACCAGGCTTGCAGGTGTCTTTGGCTTTTGCAGCCAGCCTCAAGTGGACGCTCGAGGAACTGCAGTTTAACACTTCTGCAAGGCCAGGTCTTTCAACACTTGACACGTTGAAATTGAAAACATGGCCACAGAACATACCGTGCTGCCACAAAAATGTGAGCTTTGTGTATTGACAGAAGAGTTGTGTGTCTTTTGTTACATGAATAAATGTTAAGCATTGTGTCCCAAGTATCACTCTGAGACTTTATAGTTTTAGCAGTAGCTCTCAGATAAAAAAAAAAAAGAAGGTTGCAGACCCCTGCTCGAGAAGAGGTTTCAAATTCTGAACTCAAAGTGACTTTATGAAGCGTTGTTTTCTTTGGCTGAGCAAACGGGCGAGAGGAAATGAAAGGAAAGACACTTGATCCCCTGATATGCCCTCTGACAAGCATACACATGCATGCACACACACACACACACACACACACACACACACACACACACACACATGCATGCACACACACACACACACACACACACACACACACACACACACACACCCAAGCTCCAAAGTTGTCAGTGTAGCTGAACCGAGGGTAATTTACTCCTACACTAAACATTCTCTCCATACAAGCACTCAGCCAAACATTGGTAGGATACGTGCGGTACTTGTGTGTATAAGTGTGTACTCAGATCCTCGCCTGTGGTTTTTGTGTGTATGCACGCTCGATTGATCTTCCCCGGCTGATCGATAGCATTTAGACCCCTTAACTACCTTCCATTCCATCAGTTATTTCAGACAGAATATAGATGTGTGCATGCACATTTTTTTATGTGTCTTAGTTTTTAAATCTTTGCCACTTTTTCCTCTGAAACTAAATGTATAAATCAGCCTTCTCAGGGGGACAAAAAGCTGCAGGAAAAATCGAAAAGAGAAACCTTACAAGGGGGAGAGAGATTCACCAACAGATGATAACTCTGCATCTCTTTAATGATCACGAGCCCACGTGCCTGCCAGGGCCAAAGTTATCCTCCACGTTGAAAGAGCAGCTACACGCGTGTCTCCAGGTGAAGGAAGCCAATTAGCATTTTGTGTTGGTATTTACATTTTTTGGGCTATCTATCATGCTAATCGGCCGGTCGATATATCAGTCTGGTTGTGATTAATGCGGGGTTAGGGCAGCGGGTGTCCTGTGGCTGAAGCTAGATGGAAAAACAACAATTACAAGAAGAAGAGAAGGAGTCTTCTCCCTCAGCTCAGTAGGAGAGGACACGAGAAGGAGGAAGGATTTCATATTACTTAGCATCCACTCTCTTCTGATCAATTTTAAATTTCCATGCCAGGAGAAAAAGAGGAGGGATGTGGAAACAGGAAAAAGTATGAAAAAGGAAGATGCCGTAGTTTTATGAAGTTTTTTTTTTTTTTTCTTCCTTTTTTGTAGGTTGAATGGTGGGAAAGCAATATCCTCTAGGCCTTTTAATCATGTGATGACGGGCCCAGGACCTGTCTCAGTATTTGTGTGTGTGTGTGTGTGTGTGTGTGTGTGTGTGTGTGTCTGAACTGTGGCCCCATTGATCAAAGCCAGTGCTGGTGTGATGGGATAGAGGGACAGGGCTGGCCATGGACACAGCAGCTCCCCGTTCTCCCTGCCGTCCTCCCCAACACCGCTCAGGCCGGCGCGGGGCCATTTGTCAAAGTTTTATCTGATTCCAGAGGTATTGGATCTATCAGTCATCGCGTATGAGAGAGGAGATTGACCTCCTCTATGGGCATTTTTCTAAATTAGACCCAGCTGATATTGGAGCGACACATCCCGCCATTGTAGGTGACAAAGGAATTGTAAAGCAGACTCATTAACACCACGTGCACCGCTGTAATTTGATTGCAAGTGGGGCAAGGTGGGGGCAGGTAGGATTTTGAGTTGTGTAAGAGACGTTCGAGGTGTCCCTGGAGTCTGAGTGGTTTCTCCCCTCTCCCTGGGTTTTAGATTGCCTCCCAGACTGACAAAGCACCTGCCAGACATTCATCAATGATCCCATCCATCTGTCCATCAGGTCGCCGGTCCACTTGGTCATCAACAGGTAATGCCTAGCAGCCAGGCTGGCTGCCTGATAATGAAAGATAGGAAAACATCACACACTCTGTCACCCAGTGTTAAGGCCCATATGTATCCCACTTAAGACAAAAACATGCATCTCATGCATCGCTTTCTCTGCATCCAATCCTTTTCCTCCTCACTCTCCCCTTCACCTAAATCCTTGTTTTACACAATTCTTAATCATTTATCTTTGCGTAGCAGCAAAGTCAAAGATTAATGTTGTTTTCTAATTTTCTGATCTGTTCTCGGGGAAAAATAAAGACTATTTATGTGTGAATGTTTTGCAGTTAATGCTGTGGTGGTTGGACTAACAAGCAGCCATTTGGGCACATTCCAACTAAATTGCCCTGACTATGTTTAGTTTTCTGGCAGACAGCACTGGTTAATTGCCACTTAATTAGCTGTTTTACCCAGAATGCTTTGACCCACTTGGGACAGGTCTCTCATTAGAGGCAAAGCATTGGAACTCATCGAAGATTGGAAAAAACATGTGCGCTGAAAAACACAATTATCAGCATTTAGATGAATACGTTGAAGAAAAAGGTGTTGTTTTTTTATTTTTTTTTATGTCACAACTTCACAGCTAATCCTCCAAGGACTCACTAGTAGTGACATTGACTTTTAACTTTTAGAGTTAACTTTCTGCCTCACAGATGTGGGCAGAGGACTGTTGTTTATAATGTTTCTAAACTGTACACATGGAGATTTCTATTCCAGATCGGTTCAGCCATCACTTTTTTAAATCAGGTGAATGAAGCTTTCAGAAGGCATTGATGTTTCTTTGCTGCTACTCATATATATTTCAAAAAAGGGACGGTGCATATTAGTGAAAATAAACATGTAAACATGCCAGATTATAACCTCGTGCTAATTTCCATCTGTAGTCCCCCGACAGACTGATGGTACCACGTACACAAAGGTACATAAAACCCAAAACAAACCAGGAAGTACGTGACCATCAGAGTTAAATAAGGTGCTAAAGAGACATGAGGTGAAGTGTTGAAGTGCAGATGTATTGCACATTGCACTATTGCAAAACATTTGCATATACAGAAGTGAGTATGCACCTCAGGGCAACCAGGGATGTAGTCCTCAAGTTTAGACTCATGTCCTGATCTACAGGACTTGAGACTTGACTCGGTCTTGAGCGTTTGCTGCTTTGAACTCCTAAACTGGAGATGAGGACTACGCTTCTGTTGATTGGGCCAACTGGTCATTATATTTAAAATTCTGAATAACTGGAGGGGTGTTACAGGTATTTACACCTGCAGTGATCCCACTGTGGTATAGGAACAATCAGTGCGTCTCCCCGAAAGGCGTGGTGTGCATTTAAGCACGCCACACAGCGCTGTAACTTCAGTTAATTTAAACGTCCAGACATACCTACAGGATCATTCAATAGAATAATCTAACGTTAATAAATAAAAAGCTTACCAACAGCGGCCCCCCCTAATAAACCCTGAGCTCCATCAGAGCTGTTCAAATGATATTTGTAAAGTTTATCAGCCATCTTTGGAGAGTTTCCTCTGTCCTATCAACCTCTAACATTTTAAACAGTTTTCAGATATTTGCTTCAGTAACTTTGATTGAAGCAATCATTTCAATCATTTCAATCAAGAGAGTTTCAAGTAGCCTACGAGTTTAAAAGTATCTATTCAACAGCAAAAGATAAATATGCAATGTCTTTGGCGATTAGAATTCCGTCACGACAACTCGGAGAAGTAGAGATGCCGACAGCAGGATAGGACACCCCCCCTATGGAGTCTAGACCCCGGTGGTGGTGGAGATAGAAGAATGCAGGATGTGATGAGGAGTGGGATTCTGAGGCTGTATCTGAACTCTGCTGAGCTGGAATGGATGTGACCGGGGCGGAGGAGGATGGATCTCGCACTGAAATGACAAACTGATTAAGGAAGAGAAAAAACAGATTTTAAAATCTGACCTCGGCAGGATGATTGGTTGAGAGAGGTTGTGGCAGAGTTGGGTTGGATTATTACTTAAAGAATAAATGCCCATAATTAGCTGATCACCAGAGGAGGGAGACGGAGGAAGTGGTAGAGAGGGAGTGGTTGAGTTGAATTAATGTGTGAGAGAATATATAAGTACAATTCTACAATTCTACAATTCTACAATTCACTTAGCAGACGCTTTTATCCAAAGCGACGTACATCAGAGAGTAAGAACAACACAAGCAAGGATCTAGAAAAAAGGGAACAATGTCAGTAAGAGCAAACGATCAGCTTTGAGTCTGATTGGACACACAGGTGCTGACAGGAAGTGACCAGAGGCAAAGCACAACATTGAGGGCAGTTCTTGAGAGCTCTAATCAGTATAGAAACCATCTTATAAGTCATCGTTATCAAACAAAAACCATCGTCATTACCATCATCATCATCAATAATATGGAGACCATCATCATTAAGTTAGTAGGTATTCATGAAAGAGCTGGGTCTTTAGCTTTTTCTTAAAGGTGCAGAGGGACTCTGCAGATCAAATGGAATTTGGAAGTTCATTCCACCACCGGGGGGCGACAGAGGAGAAGAGTCTAGTCAGCATCTTTGGACCCTGTTGTGAAGGTTGGATCAGACGCCTTTCATTGGTAGAACGTAGTGGGCGGGAGGGAGTGTAGACCTGGATGAGAGAGTTAAAGTAAGGAGGAGACGTTTCTGTTGATGTTTTTGTAAGCACGCAGCAGAGTTTTAAATTTGATACGAGCAGTGACTGGGAGCCAGTGTAAGGAGATTAGCCTCCTGCTGGAACTTACGCTGAGCTACATTTAGTGGAGGTGGTACCAGCCCATGTAGGACCATAGGACTTTGTAGAACTTTGTGCACCACACAGGAAATTCTAAACTGTTTGAAGCTGTCAAAGCTTAACAGCTTGAACTTTAGAAGAATGTAACAGTGGTGGTTTGTATGGACTCAAAACATTAACGATGTCAGTAAATATGACTTCTAAACAACACAAACAGACTAGAGCGAGGCTGTTTATCTTTGATTTCAGAAGTCTTTGAGTTGATGTCATGGTGGTTGTGTTATTGGTGATGCTCCAACGCCCCGAAGGGCCCCCTCCGGAAACAGTTCAAGCTCAGTGAGCAGCCCTTGCTCTGGCTCAGCACCCTCCTGGCTACATCAATATGCCCCCAAGTTTCTCCAACAAGCCTAAACACCCGGGCATGCTATTAGACTTCAATAAGACCTGCATCCACAGACATTAAAGATTGAGCTTGGCTGGCAGGCAGGCAGACAAGCCGCTTCCTCTGTAAACTTTCCTCCCGTGTTATCAGTCACACTTCAAACTGGCATGTCAGACACCCCGGATCTGAAGACTTACAGTCAGAGCTTTTAATTCTGCTCGGTTCGATGCCCATCTCTCTCCCTCCCTGTCTGCCCGTGAATCTGTTTCCACTGACTAAGAGCAAAAATAAGGCAGAGACGTGCAGCTTCCACCACACAGATATTGGCAGAGTGTCATCGGAATGAATGAACCGCTCTTGCATCGCAACTGCCAGCTTGTCAGCCGTGAGCCGGGATGCATGACTGACACCCCCTGATTGGTCGATTTAATATAGAGAGAGACGGAGGGAAGTCGACTGGTGCATGCCTTTTCCTGAGCGGGAGACGGAGGGAGAGGTGTAAGTCCATTTGTCGAAGACGTGAAGCGCTAACTCTCTAGGTATGGGCCTGTACGCCTTGTTAGAGAAACTCAGATTCTTTTTCATTTCGGGTGGGGGGGAGAAAGGAAGTTAGCATGCAGTTTGTTATCGCTTCAGCTCGGATGTTTCTGACAAATCGACTCAGACAGCCATCAGCCAGAACAAGACATTTCAAAAGCTGGTGTCAGACCAAAATACAGAAAAGGCTAAAGTTCTTAGCAGAGCTCAGAAAGGCTGACGGATGGTTGACATTCAAGACGGCACCATCAGTGTAGCAAAGTAACCTTCTGCTTTTACAAAGTGATATACATGAGATCAATATTTGAAAAAGATCAGATTATGATTCAAATAGTGGATAACTTAACTTAGTGCACTGCAGCCACATGTCCGTTGTGTCCTCGGGCAAGACACTTAAGCATTTGAATTGCTCCCACTGCTTTGTTTGCGCAGTGTGAATGTGTATGAATGGATTAGTTAGTTCTGATGGTCACTTTACACAGCAGCCTCTACCATCAGTGTGTGGATGGGTTGGTGTCAGAGCGGTTTGAGTTGTCAGAAAACTAGAAAAGAGCTATACAAGCTGAAGTCCATTTACCATCTATAAGCATCAAAACAGTCTTAAACTGAGTTTTAACAAGAGTTAGTGTGCTATTAGTCTTATCCAGAGCTTCTTCAGCAAGCACAGCACTTAAAATATCCGCCTTTATAAAGTTACAAATATTTAAAAAAAACATCACTGACAAGGAAGAAATGTTGCTGCTACTTTTATACCTTTTTATCGATTAGATGATTTTATATATATATATGCATTCTCAATCTCATAAATCTGTGGCTCTTGTACACCATGGAGCAGAACAGCGGTTCATCCCTGCAGCCACATCCTCAAATCTGGTGCAGAGCCTGAAACCAGCAGAGTTTAGTAAACATATTATTAGCGATGCTCATGATAGGACCAGTGTCTACTCATCAACCTTTTTACCTTTGATCATGTTCAGCTGTCCACACCGTACTGGAAAGCTCCCACACTGTATGAATACGTACTTGCAAACTAAATCCTGAAATATGTGAACTAACTCATTTCCATGTATGACAATGCAAAAAAAGGATCTGTAAAAAAAGATATTCTGTCAAATTGTGCCTCGCTAGTGGAGGACTAAAACATACTGAAAATGCTGTAAAACAAAGAACATCAGATGAAAGGTTTTTTAAACTTTAAGTGTTGCACGCTTATCATGACATGCATTTCTACGCACCTTACAAGAGGGTGATTTGATTTCATTCCTACCTCTTTTTTTTGGGCCTTTTTGCCAAGGACAGCTGAAGAGAGACAGGAAATGTTGGGAGCAGAGAGCGGGGGATGACATGCAGCGAAGGGCAGAGGTGGGATTTGAACCCACGGCCACTGCGCTGTCACCTACACGTGTGGCGCGCGTGTCATAACCACCAGGCTATCGGTGGCCCATTCCTAATCTCTTTCTGTGTCATTACTCACCAAACATTATTATCATCACAGTTTTAGAAATTATATTTCAAATGAACTGTTTGATTCCAAGAGCTCATCCCTCTCATGTCATCAACAGAATCACTCCATCCTTCAGGGTTTTTGTTCTTGAGAAAACTACAGTTTGTGCTCCAGCGTTAAGTCATCCTGCTGCTTCCTTTTTTTTCCCCGCTGTATGAGACTCTGGTTTACTCCGTATGAGAAACTGCCGTGCAGCTGGATGCTGACAGGCCAAAGCAGAACGCACTCTGTTTCAGCATGTAATTTCATGTTACTGGGAATCTAACATTATTGTTTCCCCCCTCCTCGCGCTCCAATTTAGAGACAAATCAATATTCAGCTTTGTTTATCAAAGTGACAGCTCCTGGATATTGCATTTTGCATTTTTATGTTTTCTTTTATAAGCGGGTATTAAAACATAATATATCTGAAGTCTTGGTTTTATGGGCTGACAAAGGGTGGGGAGGCACTTTTTAATGGTGTGAAACAGTTGAGGAATGGCGGCTCCTGTTCCTACACTCACAGTTAAGATTATCCATCACACACATCAGCATCAGTGTTTGCCTAATGAAGACGCTCTCTCTCGGGGAGTGTCGTCGATAACAGACAAAACCGCTGAGGAATTCCAGGAGGGGTTAGCTTATGTATGTGTGTACACATGTTGTGAGACATATGTGTTTGTGTTTTTGTGTACTTCCCGCACATACAGGAAAAGTCTCCCCTTTTGACGCCCAAGTCCCAAATCATGCATGATTTGCAAACCAACTGTAAAGAAATGACAATGGCAACCCTATGCATACAAATCAGGGCCCATTATCCACCTCAGTCTGTCAGTTAGCGCTGCGTAAGTGAAGGGAGACTTGGCCGAGGGGAGTCGTACCCCAGGTCCTGATAAATGCTTTGGCTGATTGGCCTTGTGAGTGATGGAGCACTAACCCTGTTTAGCTCCTTTAATATACTTGTATTAGCATGAATAAATAACGAGTGTGTCCGGATGCAACAAATATTTGATTGTGTCTCTGTAATAGGCCGGCGTCTTCCGTCACATGATGCCCTCCGCGACTCTCTTGATGTCGCAGCCGAGGCACACCGACATCGATCTTTATTGGGCTGCCCCCTAAATCAATTATCAACCCTGTGAGAGAGTGTGCCAGAGAGGGGCGGGCGATGACGGCCGAGTGGGGCTGTGTGCCATTCCAGCTGTGCCAAGATGTCTTGTTGTTTGTGCCCTTGTTTTACAACAGTACGCATCAATCTGTCAGGCTGGGTGTTGTAGTTTTCTATGTACAGTGGGGAGGGAATAAAACATGAGTTTAGCTCACAAATTCAGTGACAGGTCCACTTTCCGATAGACATTTCCTTTTTGTAATGTAAAGAGACTGTGGGAGAGCCAAGGTGCTCAGAATCTAAAGATGTTGACACTAATTTAAGATGATTACAGTTGACAATAACTTTTTCCAACACTTCAATTATTGCTTTAGTTACACCTGTGACATCACATCTTTGGCTGATGAAGGGAATGCATGTCCACCACCACCGAAAGTGTCAGATGTTGCATAAAGTACAAAGACCTTTGAAAAAGCAAACTTTCTCTCACTTTTTTAACAGTTTTTGGTCGGTCACACACCAAGGCACATATCACTGTTGCCCCCTTTTGATAAGACATCCCCAAGAACCTCAAAAGGGAGACAAAAATGAAAGCAATGTGTTAGAGTGAGAAGCAAAGAAAACACGGCATTTCTCACTCCTTCCAGATGTTGTAGCTGCTCATCCTGTCACCAGGGCTCCTTGTGAAGGAGTCATATTTGACCATCATGACTAAATGATCTCATATTTCCCCAAACAATTGAAAACTTATAATTTCACTGAATGGAAAATGGTAAATGGACTTCAGCTTTTCTAGTCTTCTGACTACTAAGTTCTTTAACACCGCGGGTCACACCTACACATTGACACCCTGATGGTAGAGGCTGCTGTGTGAAGTGAATATTCATAACCCACTGACGCAGCAGAAGGAGCTAATCTGGGATCAGTGTCTTGCCCAAGGACACTTCGACATGTAACTGGAGATGAGGATTGAAACCCAGACGGGCTGTTAGAGAGATGTGCGACTCTACCACTGAACCACAGCCGCCCTTAATAGGCAAACCATTATAGCGGTCACTGGTGAAACATTGGCCCAGACATTTCACATTAAAACATATAGCTATAGGCTAACAGCTCTCTCCCCCCCCCCCCCCCCATAACTGGCTGTCCAGACAGATATGTCGCACACACCTCCCACACATGCAGCATTAAGCTATTTGACCTCTGACCTCTCTCAGACAGGGATGGTAGAGAGATGGACAGATACACACTGCGCTATGTTCATTAGCAAAGGAAGCCCCACAGCCTGCTGCAGATGAATAGACGAGTGTAAGAAGCTTTTAATTATAATGTTTTGATTTTAAATGACAGCTTTATGAAGAGATCCTACATTATCTGTTGCTATAAGCGGAGGTGGGCACGGTTAATCCAAAATGTCGCTTTGTTAAACGTTAACCAGTTGACAAATTTGTTAGCTTTAATAGTAGATCAGTTAATTCCATTAATAATTCAGTGGAATTAACATTAACCCATCAGAAAAACAGCAAAAAATACCATATTTTTGTCAATAGATGGGAGTTCTTAAGAGGCCACGATGACTTAGAAAACTCAAAATTTGGAGCCTAGTGGTTATGTTGCGCGCCCTATGTACAGAGGACACAGTCCTAGTCACACAGCTGAGGTTCCCAATCTGACCTTTGCCCTTTACTGCAAGTCATCCCCTACTCTCTCCTCCCAACATGTCCTGTCTCTCTTAAGATGTCCTAGTCAATAAAGGCAAAAAGAACTTTTGAAAAAAGAAAACTCTAAATTACACATGTCTGTATTAGATTCTACATATATTCACCCCGCAGGCGCTCCCACAGTGCCTTCATGTAAGTCAAGTAGCTTTTCAAAATAACGGCTCGGGGTTAAGGCGGGTATTTTAGCTTTTTGTTCAGTAGTCTAACGAAAGTAAAGGAGGTGGTCTGCTCTTGCTCAGGTTATCCACAAACCACCATGTAGGAGCCAGGTTTGGAAATTTACCAAATTTATCAGAAGTTTGGATTATAATTTTTCCAATTAATGTCCATGTTAAACATCCTTCCATTTTCTGATTGGTTAGAAATATTTGAAGTTCGGGCTAAAGTAATTGTGTATTTTAGAATGGACAAAGTGATAAGTGCATCCTGGTTGATTTTAAGTTTAGTTTGCAGTTTGGTTTGTTGTTCTACAGAAAGTACACAAGAGAAGGACAGGGAAAGAAAAGAGAGACTCTAAGCTCTGCCTGAAGTAGAAGTGTGCAAACCAACAGAGTGTCGAGAATCCCTCAGTCTCCCCTCAGTGCAAAATTGAGACTGACGTTTTGTATTTTCCATTGAATTACACCTCATCGGAAATTCACTTTGAACAGTTTGAAATCTTAACTTCCTCTTTGGCATTCCATCACATCTCCGAAAAATAAATAAAATAAAGAAAAGGCGATAATTTTACCCCCAACCGTCTTGATCTGTCAATCATCTCCGGTGATCTGAAGACTCACGAGTGCTCTGAGTGAAGAAAATCAAAATGAAGTAAATAGGTTAAAATGTACATCAGTTATTCATCACAAACTCGTCGAACCAAAGTCGTATTTTCTTCCCCCTTTCTTCCTCGTAGCAAAGTGCAAATACTGACACATGTACTTCAAGGCTCCCCCACTGCCTTTTCAAAGAAGGGCTCTGGCTTTATTAAAAATTCATAAGGTCATATTAATTAGAGACAGAATATTTTCTTGCATGAGCGCGATGAAGAAATGATTTTTTTTTTAAAAGGAGGCCCTGAGGATCGTTTTGATACGGCGGGCCCTCAAAAAGGAACGGAGAAGGTGAAAGGCACAAGGCTAAAACACGTGCTTTGTTCTGAGGCCGCTCTCTTTGTTCATCAAACACACCAATAATTTGTTCACCCGCCCCCAACTCGAGCACACACACACACACACACACACACACACACACACACACACACACACAAACACTCCTCAGCCATATTTCTCCTTTATTGTATATTCTTTTTTAGTCGAGTGCGGCTGATTTGAAATGCTAATTAAACATATTTTTAATGTATTCGTCAGGCTCATCAAGGCAGGCTCATATATCAAAGTGTCTAAAGTTGTATTGATGTTGGATATCAAAGATGTGATTACTTCCTAACATCCAGAATTTTTGTGTTTAATTGTCCTCGTCCTGAGTCCGGGAGCATTTCTGGAGCGATCGCAGCACATAGCTGACATGTGGGACTATTTTTTTTGTTGTTGTTGTTGTTGTTGTGAACACTGCAGGACCAAACAGCTGCATAGTAAACAAACAATCCATTAGCCGTCCTTTCCCACATCGTTGTATCAGTTTTTTTTTATTCCAGTTTTGTCTTTTTATGTAGAAACGTAGGCCTGTACACATTAACAAGAGCAACGAGTGAGCCCCTCGTTAACGCGCGAGAGACTCAAACAAACAAACAAACAAGCAAACAAACAAACATGTGCTCCCTCTAATATCCTGTCACTGCGTTCTGCCAAACATGTGTGGACTTGCACACATTTGCACAGCACAGGCAGGCAGCCTGTGAGCAGGTAAGGAGTGTGTGTGTGTGCATGTTGACTGTGTGTGTGTGTGTGTGTGTCAGAACGACAAACAATAAAAGAGGAACTAAAATATACATGAAAGGAAATAATTCATTAACAGCCTACTTTACATTTTTTCCCCATTTCCCACTAATTAGACTCAAAAACAATAAGAAAGGCTGTGTTTCTATTTCAAACAAGCGGTGGTAATAATAACGCTGATGGTAAAACACTCGTAAGTGTGTTCTTGATATCAAAAGGAGCCACACGATGAGGGGGAAAGAACAATGAGCCTTCTGAGGATCCTTTCTGTTATTTTTCAGTTTAATTTCTGTGCGTCCTTCCTCTCTCTCTCTCTCTCTCTCTCTCTCTCTCTCTCTCTGATGTAGCTAATGTCATTAACTCTCCCTGCCACTTTCCAGGTCACTAATTCTTCAGCTCGGAGTTCATTGTGCCCAGGCCGCGATGCTGTCTCCATAACGAGGTTATTTCTGGGTTATTACCTTCCTCTGTGATATGGCACCTGATGGGAGGCATGAAATTGATATAAATCAAAAAAACGGTCTGCAATGAGCACGTTGAAATATTTGCTCATTTTTGCTCCTCTCCCTTCCACTAAATCTGCATATTTCAGCTCAGGCGACAAACACCTCGGGTCCATTTCAGGGCCGCTGTGAGTCTGTTGCAGCTGTGGGCGCTGAGAGAAGTCTTTCCATTTGATGATGTCATTCCTTCCCTGTAATCTCCACATACTGTATGCGTGGCCCGCGATCTGTTTCTGTAACATGAGTGCAGCCATGATTACATCACAGCAGAACTTCAAGATCACGCAGGAATAAAGAGAAAACATACAAACAACATGTTGCTTTGTCTTTCTGAGGATGATTTGTTGGTCATTTGTTGCCTGTTTTGAAGTAATTTTGATAAAATGTGGAAAAATACGATCCCGATTCTGTATATTGTGTTTTATTTTGAAATTGACCTGTGTGTTTCCTTGTCTGACTTCCTGTCCGGTTAGTTATATTCTGTCCAGGTGCAATGGATGTGTCGAAAAGTGATTGGATGAGATCAGCAGATGTGTGTTTTTTTTTTTTTTTAAAGAAGACTAAATGTTAGCAGGTGTGTTTTCTACCTAAAGTGCGACTGTGACTGGTTGTGAATGTGAGTTTTGGGCAGGCAGCTGCTCTCCCCTCTGTCCACTACTTTGTACCAACACTGGATCTCTTGGTGGTATGCAGTACTTTCACTTCTAAACTGCCTTTATTATGTTTAGAGGAAGAATATGTGATTTCTTGATCCAGCAGATGTCGCCCTTGAGCACCAGCATGAAACCAAAACAACTTGCGCTGCATTGTTGTGTTAGCATGCTAATGCTAGCGATCTTTATTATGCTGGTATCTTCACACTGCATGTAAATTTACCTGAAATGAGCGTGATCTAGAAACACAGTTAAGCAGTGAGTACAGTATGTTATTCTTCTTTTCTCTAGTCCCTCAATTAAACAACTTTTAAACGCAAGGGGAGGAGTCAGCTGGCCGTCCCGGCGATGTAAACATGCTAAAGATACGACGCAGAAAGCTTGGAAAACATCACAGACAGTGGGACTCGGGTGTTACACCCATTGTAGTCATGACTCAGAGTTATTTTCAGAGGATATACTTGATTTTTACATTTAAGTGTGAAAAATCACAGATAGGCCTAAAACCTTTAATGTCAGTGCAGCTGGAAATGA
This sequence comes from Labrus bergylta, assembly GCF_963930695.1. Classification (NCBI taxonomy): domain Eukaryota; kingdom Metazoa; phylum Chordata; class Actinopteri; order Labriformes; family Labridae; genus Labrus; species Labrus bergylta. Next base: position 4,187,323 of record NC_089197.1, read on the forward strand.
TAAATGTACTTAAGCTCATAGTGCCTTTCTAGTCTTCTGACTACTCAAACCAACATGGCTCTGTCACTTTTTACTGCATGTTTTTTATTTATTTCTCGATCAAACGCAGCTTAAGTCTTTTCAACACCGTGGGTGACCAGAGATGCCCTACCCCCCAAAGTTCCAGGACCTTTAGAAAGTACTATCCCCCTTGCAGGGCATAGCATGCTCAGGCAGCAGATTGAGACCTATCAGCGTGAGATGCAACAACAATTTAAAGCTCACACTGACAAAGTGTCTCATGACCAGGCTGTCATCAAGTCCTGAACAGAAGAACTGGACTCCCTTCAAAAGAAGCTTTTAAGGCAGGGTTGGTAATTTCCTCCAGATCCACTTTTTAAGAGTCTGGTTGAAGTTGTCTTTAGGTCCTGACAGAAATTAATAACCCATGTTCTCTGAAAAAGGAACAAAGAAAATCCGTCATCTGTATCAGTTTGTAAGTCTGTAAAAACCAATCTGATGAACCAATCAGGCGCCTCCCTGTCTCCCTGCTCGCGCTCTACCTCTTGTGGGCTCTAGCCCACACTTAAAGAGCGTCACCCATAATGGAGTTTATATTGTGAGTTTACTCAAATCAGCCACACACAATGCAAGCGATGAGCTGAGGTCATGTAAGTGAGGGGGCGTGGCTTTTGAGGGAGCACAGAGGGGAGGCTGTGGGTGCAGACGGAGCACTGAGGGAATGCTACTTTCAAAATCATGCTAGGTTTTCGAATATGACCAACCCTGCCTTTAAGTGCTCTCCTGAAAGCTAAGCTGAAACTTAAAACGTTTGGTAAAGCTCCACAGCACCTGTAGACGCTAAGAGTCTGCAGCAGGGGGTTTATTTACTTTGGCTATAGTCGGATTCTGTCACATGATAATCCATTTCACAAGATGATTTATAGAATGTAAAAAATAAATACAACAAATATTATCCATTCACCATTGGATTTTGGTGACATTGAACTTTAAATTAATGTATCAATGATGAAATGAAGTAAATGCATGTTTAAAATGTGCATTCACACGATTTCTACTTATTCACATTGATATCCACATCCAGATTCTTCCAGATGAACCCGTCCACCTGAGAAACCAGCGGTTCGGTCTCATTCATATATCAACAAGCACACAGTGAGTAAAGAGAGGTTGCAAAAAGAACATGTGGCATTTCCCTTTTCTCTCTTTTTTCATTCGCCCTTGCAGTCCCATTTTCAATTATCCCGTTGGGGGAAAGGCAGAGTCGGATTCCCAGACAATCCCATTTCCAGGAGGCAGGCGAGGTGTGAACGCGAGCGCACGGGAGCAGAAGAGTGGCTGCCGAAGAGAAAGAGGCTGGCATTTGACTCTGCTGAATAAGCCCAAGGTGTGCAGTCTGCCAGGTTAGAGAGGTTACGCATGGGGGGGAGGGGGGGGGGGGGGGGAGGAGAGTGCTGTGTATGGTGTGTGGGTGTTAATGAGGGAGGTGAGGTGTGCCGTGAAAAAGCAGCAGGCACAGAAGGACAGAGAGAGGGAGAGAGAGAGAGAGAGAGAGAGAGAGAGAGGGAGTGATCTGGGTTTCAGCCTCGCTCATTACACTCTGTCTCATCGAGAGGTGAAATGAGGCTTGCTGATGGCTCGGCGTGGAGGGTTTCATCCTTGTCCAAGTGAGTCATGACAGAAAAGGCGAAACGTCCTCATCAACTCCATTAACAATACTCAGGAAATACTCAGTGTCCCTTCGAAAGAAGAGAAGAAACATGTTTAAATCTATACATAGATTCCTTTATTCATCAGGGAACAGTCCAATGAGATGTTTCCTGTACATTATACAAAACAAATTCCAAAGGTTTGGTGACAAAACACAAACATTACATCTGTCACATACATAATTGCAGTTTGAAAAACGGGTGTTAAAGAGGACGTATTATCCCCCTTTTCCACCTTTTCAAACAGACCCCCTGTGGTCTAAATGAAACATCTGTGCTGTGCTTTGGTCAAAATATAACATGAATCAAGCACCAGAGGAGGTTTGTGACCCTGTATAAACCAGCTCTCTCAGAACGCTCCGTTTTGGTGTGTGTGTCTCTTTAAATGCAATGAGCCCCCCCCCCCCGGTAGACTTCACTCCTTCGACTGGTGAGAATAAAAATGGCGGACATGCGCTAAAGTTTTTCTCTAGGTTGGGAGTGGAGTCCATGGGTGGAGATACCAGGGGAGGGGAGGGGATTTTATTTGATCAGAATCCCACTGTGACATCACACAGTGGAGCAAATTTGAAACAGAGCATTTTTCTCTGTGTTGTAAGACTTAAGCAGACCACAATCAAAGGACTGGATGGATTTATTTCACATTTTGTGGGTCTGTAGACTCTCAGGTTACACAGATATATGTTCAAAAACACTGTAGAAGTTGATTTTTCACAATATGTCCCCTTTAAGAATCATCCTAAGTATCAATTATAAGTATATTTTTGCTCCACATGTACAATGTTCTCTTTCATCAGTCGCTCTGCTCTAGACCACTCTAAACCAGACATCGCTGCTCTTTGGACTGAGTGTGATCCAGACTCTGGTTGATCAGAGAAACGTACATGGAGCATCATGTCCACTGTGGAGGAAGCCGAAGATGTTCATTAAATATATTTTGTATCAAATGGGTGCACTGCAATGAACCTACGGCACATTTACATTAACTTTACACATGACTTGCATTTTGAAACTACAGTTTGCAGGTCATTGTTGAAGTCAGGACATTCATTAAAATGTTTAATAAAACAAATTGCCTGCTGCACAGTAAAATGCATTTCGCCTCATCCAGCAGAGAGGAGGCCCAGACAGGCTTCTCGCCCTATCCTGTCCCCTATCGACACACTCTTCTCTCTGTTCTCTCTCTCTTCTCTTCTGTTTCTCTGTGTCGTTCTTTTTCATGTGAAATGTTGGCAGCAGGAATAGTTGTGTTTCTTTTTTTCTTCACATAAGTATGTGAGAACACAAAGATGTTTTGCAGTACGTCGGGCGGTGAGAGCTCATATGGATGCTCCTGCTGTCATAGCTTCTGTCTACATAGTTCTGTTTCGGGGTCCACTAACTGCCATGTGGTATAGGTGTTGGCGTTGTCACTACCTTGATAGTTTGAATAAATGGTGCCTAGGTCTGTTGAAGGTCATTTGGAGCTGCGGTGGCCACTAAGAGACATGTAATAGGTTATGTGACTGATCAGTAGGACATAAGGACCTTATTGGGATGAGGGGTTTCTGCACAGAGTCTTTATCCTCTCATTAGGGAGCGAGCATCTTGTGTTTATTTTAAATGATGTAACCTCCAGGTGCAATTGGCCTATAGTGGTTCGGTCCCATCCCATATTCAGATGCTGTAGTCCTTCAAGCGGTTGGCCCGAGTTTCAATGCGTCCTGTGGCTCCTTTCCCGCATGTCATTCCCCTCTCACTCTCCCTGGTTTCCTGTTCTGTCCCCATTCCTGCAAAAAAAAAGGCAAAAATATAAATATGTGTATATAGCCGCATTGCTTTTTAACAGACACCTACAGTAAACATGTCTCGTACAGCGAGGTTTCACGAGATGCCCCGACACAAAAGGATATTTCCATGAGGTGATATTCAGATATCAGTGAGTTGTGTCTATTTGTGTCTGCATCCCACCACAGAACAAAGTCATCCTGCAGAGATGTCAAACACTGGATTAATATCAGAGACCCCTTTAGAAGTATTTGATCACTTTTGTCAGGGTGCAAATAATGTGCAATGCAAAAAAGGTTTTATTGTGCACACCTGACACACCATGAAAAACACCCTTAATGTATTTGTCAGCATCTGCTATGTTTGACCTTTACATGCATTCTGGGCCTGTGCTGTTTGTGTGTTTACATGCAAACCGCCCTCTAATGCACATACAGGCTGCAGTCTGAAAAAGTTTGAAGTAAGTGATGACTTAAATTGCAAACATGCACAAATTAGCTGCAGGAGGAGGAGGGGGATTATGTGGAGAAGTTGAGTTGTTTTTTTTTGGGGGGGTGACAGATGGACCAATGCAGAACATGTGCATGTGTTCCTGTGCACACTTTCTGCTTTTCTAAATATAGACCCCCCCCATGTGTTCTCTGTGTGTAACATGTATGTACCTGTGTGTGTCCGTACACATGTCTTCCAACCTTATGCCGCTGCACTGCAGTGTGCCCCTCACCTCATGTGTTGCTTATGTGTGTGTTTTTTGCCACTTAGTGTGATTGAGAGCAGAGTGGCGCTGAGATGGCAGCTGGCGAGGCTAATCCCCGTACGTGAGGGACGCGGCCCAGCCCCCGGTGTCACCCAGACCTGCCAGGCCTGACGGAGGTGCATTCAGCCCGGCCGCTTAGTGTCACTCGTCCCCTGTCACTCAGTCCCATAATCACCCGCATGACTGACAGACAGGCCTTTCCCTTTGATGGTGCAGGGGGATTTTAGAGAGAGCGCCACAGAGCTGCAGTGATGATCCGCCACCACTTCTGTGTGTGTGTGTGTGTGTGTGTGTGTGTGTGTGTGTGTGTGTGTGTGTGATGTTTGTGAGTGTGTGTGGGTGCCACCAGGAGGGCTGCTTTTTTTTTTTTTCCACAAGGGTGTAGGATGATGGTTTTTGAGCCAGCTTAATGACGAAGATGAAGACGATGGTTGCTGAAGATGAGGACGATGATTACCTTGGTAGCAAAGTGTGCCAAAGATGTTTGATGCAGAGGGATCAGTGGGGGCAGCCACTCCGCCGAGGCAAAGCCAGAGGGACCCGAGGAAGACAGCGACACAAAGCCAAAGGATTTAACTCTGTGTGTGTGTGTGTGTGTGTGTGTGTGTGTGTGTGTGTGTGTGTGTGTGTGAAGAGAAAAGGAGAGAGTGTGTGGGAGTTTAACGGTGTCACACACTCTAACACGCATCACATTTGAAGCAGGAAAATCTGAAATACACATGTAATCACACGATTATGATAATTCACATCAAGTGTCATCTTAGTTGATACCCGGCGTGTGACAGTGAGTCGTGTTTGAGTGCGGCGCTATCGCAGCGAGGGTTGTTGGTAAAAATCCTGTCAGGCCCTGTGACAGTTTCAGATTCTTATTGACTCCCAGAATACAGAAACGATTGCCTGAACGTGTGTGCCGGTGACACAGTGAGGGATGCATGCAGGGCTTCATCGTGTGCATGCTCATGGGGTTATTAATCGCTGCGTGCAGGCAGATTGAAACGTCGTAATGAACAGATGTATCTTTACAAACACCTGCACAGATCCACTTCATGAACAACAGGTTTTTGCAGTAACCTACTTTGATTTAAGATGGTTGCAAATTGAAATGATCATAACTCAGTCCTCCACGAGACAGACATTAAACACACACTGACGCAATTAGTCTGATCTAATGTTTCCAGCAGTTTCAGCGATGTCATTTAAGATAAATGTCCAATAATCTCAGAAGAAATCACATAAAAAAAGCACTAATACAAATCTTAACTAAGTCAGATTCTCTCATAAATCCTTCTTCTCTTACATGAATGGCTGTCACACAAGACTTAATCATTTTCATTTACCTAAACACTTACAATCATCACTGCAAGCTGTGCTCTGTGACTGCAAAACATAAAAAGAAACACAAAGATAGATCAGCTAAAAAGCTGAATGTACGCGGGTTATTAAAGCAATTAGCATTGCTGCATACTTACCTGTGACTCATCACATGCACTCAATGTGAATTTGGTATAGTTGCCGTTTTGTTTGTGATTAAAACCTCGTCCTCACCCACAGGTTACACACATTATATCAAACAAGACACTGTGGGAAGCTAACAGTTGTGTTTTTTACTGACAATCAACCGGTAGAGAAACGTGACTTTGAAACCTCGGCCCTTTTCTGCACCACATTAAGCTCAGATGAAGATTTTCTTTGACGATTAACTCAGACTTAAAATGTAATCTCCCAAACAGTGTGGATTATACATTTGGCTGCTATGTCGTACTCAGTAACAGTAATGTAACTTGCAACTCACATCGTGGGAAGAAGCTAGCAAGCTAATTGGGTTAACTTTAATCAAGCCTGTGATTTGTGCACTCATCAGCAGACAGAACTTTTCATAAAGTCAATGATAACAAAGCCCACCCACTAACAGGGAAGATGTGATTGGTCAATTCTACTGTCTTTTGAAATAGTTTTCTCATTAAATTACGTTTACTAGGCCTTCTTTAATTTTTTAGTGGGACCACTAATCACATAGTTAGTACAGTATTTTCTACCTAGCAACAGCGGACAAGACATTTCTGATAGGGTTACAAATTGGCCCCATTTATTTCACCCTCAAACAAACTAAAAAGGCATCTTTTAAGGGATTATTTTATCCAAAATATTTAGTTTTTATGTTAATTGTTCGATAATTATGACTGAACTGTTTTTTTTTAAGCCATACTCTGAGGGCTGAAACCAGTGAGGTGATCTCACAGAGACAACATCCATGTTTTATACAATCTGTTTGTATCTTATAGTTTACTGAGACTAAATGTCAAGAACTGAATTTGACTTTTGAGAACTGAATGTGGAAATTCAATTTCTAGCGGGGATGAAATAAAGTTCCAGAGAAACTGAATACAATGTGAAAATATTACATTCAGTATCAAGTTTATTGGACTTCCATTTTAAACAAATTAATTCAATTTCTAGTGATGTTGTTTGAAATTTAGTGTTCCAGTTATTAAAGCTTTGAATATTTATTTTGGGCTATTTATGCTTCTATTCTAGAGGCAGGGTAGTCAGACAGCAGAGTGAGAGGGAGTAGAAAGGAAAGGAGCCACATGTCGGATTTGAACCCTGGGCGTCCGGACTTGAGGGCTAGGCCTCTGTACATGGGGCCCATGCGCTAACTGCTAGGTGGCCTGCGCCCCACAGTTATTCAAGATTAACAATATAGAGTCCAATAATGTGATAAATCAAATATTCAAGTTGAGTAAATCTTAATTCAGTTTCTACTGTCTCATATGTTTGCTTGTATCTCTGTGGGAATGGGGGAAGAACGCATGATGGGACATTTTCAAACTTTAAAAGGGTCACCGGTTCAAGTCCAGGCGTGGACCATGTTGGTCTGGTTGATGTAGAGGTGCCAGGTCACTTCCCAAGTACTGGCGCGCTCCCTGTGCAGACTGTATACAGTGACACACTGAAGCAGCAATATGACAGCATTTTCTACATTACATTTTCAAATTGTAATCGCTAAAATCATCTGTAATTTTCTAAATTCCTGATGAATAATCACATTATCTTTTAGCCATCGAGTTGTTACCAACATACCTCTACCACTAGCGTGTAATGTGAGAAAGTGAGTTCAATGGGTAGATTGCGAGGCTGCCCCTTCCACATGAGCATATCTCTGTCTGTGTGTAACACTCTCCTGCGCAGTAATTGCTTAAAGCGAGACACATTTTGTTGAGTGGACGCCCGAATGAAAATACGTTTCCAGCCACCGCAGACTGCAAACAGACAATTAAAGGTCTCTAAATCCCCCGGACACACGTTGTTGTCGCCAGCTCCCTTTTCTGACAATGAGACCAATAAAACCTGTAAAAAAAAAAAAAAAAAACTGTATTGTTTTCCCCCTCTTCTCTTTCCAATCTTGAACTCGTGAGTTTTGTCTGATAGTGATCCTGTTAAATTAAGTGCCTGAGCTTTATCCAGTGCCCTCTCACCGTCACTCCTTTAATTTAGTCATTATAATTAACCATTAACTGGTGTCAGTTTCTGGGCCACTAACAGGCCCACTCAGTTCTGCTTGTCTGCATTATCACAGTTTGGGGGGAGAAAGTAAATTATAATGAAGGGCTATATAGTCCAATTACTGATAAAAGCAGCCAAGTGCGCTCCTTGTAATTAGGTGCCAGCATCCCTCCCTCCTTCGCTCTCTTTCTCTCTTCCTCCGCCTTCCTTCAAGTGACACATCGGAAGAGAATATATGCTTAATAGCTATTTTTATTACCGTTAACCTCTTACTCATGTTCTTAACCCAGTGAGTTTCAATCACACAGACAAGGGGATGCCACACAGAGACCTTATCTCGCAAGCAATTATTTTATGTACTCCACACGCCTGCTCGACAAAGTTACCGGGTAGAAGCGGGGCAAAAGCAAAGGAAAGGAGGCAGAAAAAGGAAGGGGAACGTGGAGGGCCTGAGCGGAGTAAAGGAGTGTAGGACAGAGAGGGGGAAACAGGCAGCAGCGCATCCTTCTGTTCCCTCTCTAATGGGATGGAGCAGAGCTGTCTCCTGTAAAGCCGGGTCGTGTAGTTCCCCACCACAGCACTTACAAGTCAGGGCTGGTAATTAAACTGTACCATCAGCCCCCTTCTCCTTTCCTCCTTCCTCCCTCTTCTCTTTTCTTTTCTCTTCCAGTCCAGCCCGCCCACCCACCCTGTCCGTTTCTTCTCCCCTTCCTCCCTCTTGTCAGGTGAGACAACATGCTTTGTGGAAAGTGTGAATTAAGAGGAGCGACGGGTAGACACAGAGAGAGGAAGAGCAAATTAAGGCTGCTGGAATGAGAAGGGGTTTTCACAGTTGGGGTCACAGTGTTGGGTTTTGAATGCAGCCTTAATTCAGCCGGCTGGACATGAAGGAGTTTTTTTTATACACGAGTGAACTGTGGGGAGAAGTAACTTTCACATCTGTAACCTTTGTTTAACTTCAGTTTTATCACGATTAACACGCCCTTTTTCAGAGTATCTTCGCTAAGACAGGCAGCGGCACAATTATACAGATTTGTACTCAAACACTTGACAAATACGTGACATGAAGGATTCAATTGCAAGAACCTCCACAGGGTAGAGAACAAAAAAGGCAGGTTTAGTTTCAGTCTGCTTTGATACACAGTGCAAAAACACGAGAAAAGAAATCCAGAGGAACAGGCAAACGAGAGGGTCAAACAGGCGGGCGAAATCATACTCAAAGAAGCCCCTGGGAAACCCCCTAGGACGTGGTAACACAGAGGAAAACACAAGGAACTGGCAAAATGAAGGAGGATAAACGGGGATTAAATACACAGACAATCAGGGGACAACAATACACAGGTGAGCTCAATCAGGGGGAAGCAGGATCTGCAAGACATGCAGAGACAAGGGTAAGTAATACAATAAAACAGGAAATGACAATAATAACAAAAAAAGGAAGCAAACAGAAGAAATTGTCTGGTAGGAGTGTCAATATGTGAGTTTATGGGGTTGACTCATATTTTTAGAGAATGATCCGTCCCAGATGCTGAACATATTTTTTTCTTTTTGGAAATATCTGCATATTTATTCTGGAACTTCTTCCTTAGTTTAACAGATTCATTCATCACTTAAGGTCACTGACCTGGTGAATGGCATTACCTGATTTTCAAGTGCCTGCCTGTAGTGAAGGATACAAAACAAAGGTGATAAAATCATGTTGACTGATCTGCATTATACCAACTCTGCAGGAACAAATGTGAAAAGATGCATGGGATATATGGGGGAAAGAGTGTTTCCTGGTTTTGTCAAAGATGCTACATCTACAGAGAGAAGGGAAGGCTCCTGCTGCGCAAAACAAATGTAAAGTTTCCCTCAAAGATTACAGATGCACAGTAAAGATGCATTTGATCTGCGTTAAAGATCAGGTGAAAAAAAGCCTTCAGTGTATTACATTTGAAGGATATCTGAAAATAGAATCCCCTCAAAGGTCTACGATGTAATATTTGGGATACTGCCTATATCTTTAGAAGAAATACTTTTTTCAAACTGTGTTTGTTGGATTTGTGCATTAATGTACAGAGTAACACAACAAATAACCATTTAAAAATAAACAGGTAAACACAAGAAATTATAGAACCAGATCTCCTCAGTCATATCTGCCAGCCAAATGTATTTAAACACATCCAGTAAAACATTTTGTAGGTGATAGAAGAGGGAGCTCTAACAACATTTTACCCAGTGCAACAGAAATACTGTGAACAGCAACACTTTCTCTCCACAGTGTTTGTAGATCTGTGAGGAGGATAGAAGTAAACAAAATACAATTATAATTATTCAGAAGTCTACTAGAAGTAAAGTGTTACCTGGGTAAAACACAGTGACTGTTGATTTAAGGTTAGTTATTCAATGATACTGCAACACAGACAGTCTTTTGAGGATCAGTGGGTAGAGTCGGTCGTCTCTCAACCTGAGGGTCGGGGTTTGATCCCCAGCCCCTTCAGCCACATGTCTGATGTGTCCTTGGGCAAGACACTTAACCCCAAGTGGTGTATACATGTGTATGTATGGGATTAGTTAATGAGTGTGTGAATGTGTAGGTGTGACCTGCGGTGTAAAGCACTTTGAGTAGTCAGAAGACTCAAAAAGCAATACACAAGTTGAAGTCTATTTAATAAACAGCAATTTTTACTTTTACTTTTGAATCTTTTTTTAAAGGCACAGATGTGAAATATATTCTGCATGTTGTGTGAGGAAATGTTTAACTCCTTATTGCATATAAGATATGTTAATGGGGCTGGTTATTCATCCTGCTGGAGAAGTTTGCAACATGAGTTTTGCTTGGAAATCCTTTTTGGCAAAATCAAGGTAAAAGGTAAAGTTATTAAACGTTTAACCAAAACCATTAAAAGCAACAGATGTGGAGGAGAGAAACATACAGCTCATCTTCTCCCTGATGTGGTAATAACAAAAAAAAGAAAGTGGAAATTAATTAAAAGTCCACCAGATGAGGTGCAGAAAGGCTCGCCTCGGGAGGAGCCTGATCCCTGCTGTAATAACGGTCCTGAACAAACGGCCTCGCTGAACAGGCCAGACTGGGAACTTTTGACTGTTTGTCAATTGTCAATTATGTTTGTTGTGTTATACTTTTTTGTGTATGAATGTTCTTTGGTGGGACTTGTCTGTTTGGACAGTAACTGTGCTTTGGAAAATAATAAGTCTAAAGTCTTAAAGTCTTAAAGTCTACAGTCCAGCTGCTTCACTTTCAGCAGCTGACTGCATCAGTTTACAGTAAGCTTCAGTCACATACAAGGTACCTGTTGTAGTCAAGACCAGACTAAACGAGACCAAGACATACCAGAGACCGAGACAAGACGAAGACATTTAGGAATCCAAACCGAGTCGAGACCAAGACCAAGACCAAGACCAAGACCAAGACCAAGACCATTAGTATCACTGAAAAATCATCATCCTCTGTACAGTGGGCGTGTCACTCACTTGCGGCCATAACCGGGGGAAGAAAATCAAATTATGAATTGATGTTATTCGTTCTTTTAGAGAGAGGAGTTTTCCTTCTAATCACAGTGATGCCATGGAAATTTAGACAAACAGTGGTGGTCTTGACCGGTCTTGGTTTAAAATCCGGAGTCCACCCAGTCCGAGACCGAGACAAGACCGAGTTAAAATGCATTCAATTCTGAGTCGAGACTGAGACCTTAAGAAAGTGGTCTCGAGACCTATCTTGGTCTTTTGAGTACTCAAACACTACTTCTTTTTTAACCTTTATTCAACCAGGAAAAGTCTCATTGAGATTTAAAATCTCCTTTAGAAGAGCGTCCTGGCCAAGACCGGCAGCCGCTCATAAGGTATAGTTTTTGGTTTGTGTTTTATCTTCTGTGCTAAAAGCTGTTATTGAATGGAAGAAGCATCTGTTGGTAATTATCTATACCATCCCAGACAGCGTTTAACAGATGGCATCAACTCAAACAAGCACAATATTGTTCCTGTTCTGTTTGACGGTGTGAATATTCATAATAATAATAACGACTCTGTAAAGCTGCGATCAGCTGGTATGTTGCTTTTTAATTAACCAGCGCAGATTGATGATAAGTGAAGACAATACAAAATAACTTTCCGACTTATTAACGGTAATGTTTGTCAGGTTGATTTCATGTGCATTTTATTGACTTGATGTGGTGAATCAGGAAGTGTTAAAAAAGGTACTTTGAACATCTCAACGTGGTGTTTATTTCAGATGCTGCATGCGGCCTCAGCTCCGGGCTGCACCTGTCTTGTCTGTATGGATGCCGGCTTGCCGAGCTGCAGTTGAGTGTGTTTTGTGAAGGCATTGTTTTCTGGGAGTTTGGTGGCGACAGACGATGGATTAAACGATGAATAAGTGATTTATTAGCTGCCGCTGTCACGCTGGTTAGATGGATTACTACAAGCCACCTCTGACCCCACTTACCAGCCCTGTGTCTCACCGCAGAGGTGTGTGTGTGTGTGTGTGACTGTGTGTGTGACTGTGTGTGTGACCGTGTGTTTGTGTGTGTGGAGGTGGGTGCGCTGGCCAGCTGTATTCCTGTGACAGGATGAGACTAGTTGATCAATGGCCTAATGAACACTGTATTTCATTGGGCCAATGAAGTGAGAGGTGCTGTAGCCACAGCGGCTCGGCCCAGAGTTTGATCTCAAAGGCCAACGCAAAAAAAACAAACACTTTTGTTCAAACACTGAGTTTTCACAAGTGTGCAGGCCACAATACTGTCACTTTGAGGCAATGTGAGTCATCGTTTTTTTTTTTACATGTGCATCCTCTCTATCCAACAGCTATGTTCCTGGATCGTTTAGTTTGGACAAAGAGAAAGAAAACTGGAAACTTGTCTGCAGAAATGAGTGTCCATGCATCAAATATTACAAAGCACACTCTTCAAAACATGTGTCAGAAGTGTTTTATATTACCAATATTAAAATCATAACTATCACCCTATGATAATTCAAATGATTTGCTTCATGCTGTGTTATTTATTCACTTCACATTCCCTTAATGCTGCTCTAACTATTATGCACGATCTCTTTCTTTGAGGACTTCAAAGTACTTCCTGTTAGGATATGTGAACCGATTTACACAAAACCTTTCCTGTCTCTAAACTTTTCTTGTCATACATGTTTTTCTCTTCTCATTCAATCAGGAACACAAACCATCATAGATTCAACTGTGTCCTGCAAAGTTGAAATACAGTTTAACCTGCCGCTGTTTGTTCTGCTCTGAAGATGCTACCTGGGTTAGCCGAGCAGCTTTCTGTGAACTTGCAGAGAGCGTGATGCTCAAAGCTGCAGGTACGGAGGTGGCTAAAAGGTTAGAAAGGAGGAGGGTGGGGTGGTGTAGGCAAATATTTGCCAGCGGTGCACTGTGAGCAGCGATGGAGTAGCAGGAATCACTAAGAGGTAGTGTTAGGAACTATTTTTAGTGATCAGGTTTATCTGGCAGGACTCAATAATAAGAGCTGGCTTTTCATTTGGTACCATTTTGGCTTTGTATTTTGCATTTTGGAGATGGGATAAGGTGCCGGAAGGATTTCTCCTTTGTAGTCCTCGTGTTCCTGTTGTCCACACTTCCTTGCCCCTGAGGTGGAGGTCGGAGCAGGCCATGCATGAATGAGGACGGTACTCTACTGTAGTAGTGCTGGATCGTTGAGGAACTCTGTCTCCTCGAGAGCCCGGCCTCTGCTGCTGAGGGGACAGGGCCTCCTGGGCTTCTAACACACTGACTCATGATTGACCTATGATTGATATGTGTGCATTTGTTTTGCTGAAATGATTAATTCCAGTTATACTAAACCATATAGTTCCCAGAATAACAATATCATACATGTTTAGTGTTAAACATGAATGTTATACCACAGAGTACTCAAACAGGAGATGGATCCAATCGTCCACATAACAGAGCCGGCACATTTAGAGCAACAATAATTCAGCTGATAACAGCTGTGGAGTATGACTTGCATTTCCTGCAAGAACCAATCCAAAGCTTCAATGTGCTAAGGCTACAATGTGCTGATATGTCTGATATGTTTTTAAGTCTCACTGTGTGTATTGTGAATCTGAGGTTTTTCCAATGCTGATACATTGTGTGTGAATGTAAAACTGTATTCATATGATTTATTTTTGCAGATGACTTCCAGTTTCTCACAGAATCTTACAGTTCAAAAGAAGGAAATTTAAGCTTATAATACAAGTGATTTGTGGACAGACAGCACAAATCATAAAATATCTATGATTCATGTAGCTATTTGATACAAGGGAGTTGTTGTTGTCCTGCAGGTCCAATCAGTGTAACCACCTTTAAGTTGCATGTTTTCCATCACTTTGTTTTATTACATACATTTTATTTTATTTACAAATTCACCTCTACTGCATGTTTGTATATCTGGAAGAGGAAGCTCATCAACGTTGCTCTATCTCTAGTTTTCTACATTTCTATAATAAAATGGAAATCAAAATACAACCGTCTGACACACACACACACACACACACACACACACACACACACACACACACACCCATTCCTCCCATTGTCTCCTGCTTTGATGAGCTTTTGCAATAAAATGCAAAACAAAAGGACGGGAGATCTTTTTGCACCTTGATGGCTGCTGACTCTGTTATGAGATCTGTAATAAAGGAAAGTAATATGCTTTAAACATTAAATAAGACTTTAATTGTCGGCGCCATGAAAAACGCGCCTTTGCCAGGACGTAATTGAATGTCCCTGTCGCATCGAGGGAATTAAAATAGGTTATTTTATGTGTTGCTTTATTTTTGATTGAATCTGCTCTTAAGTGGTTGAGACAGTGGAGTTATCCATTTTTAGACGCCTCGTGGAGCGCTCAGTGAGTGAGAATGGAAAAGAGGGATGGAGGAAGACAGAGGGCGAGAGAGAGAGAGAGAGAGAGAGAGAGGAGAGGGAGGGGAGAGCGAGAGAGAAGGGAGAGAGAGGTATGGAGAGAGAGAGAGAGAGAGAGAGAGAGGAGACAGGAGAGAGAGAGGGGAGAGAGAGTGTGGAGAGAGAGCGAGCAGAGAGAGGGGAGAGAGAGAGGGGAGAGAGAGAGAGAGGAGAGAGAGCGAGCAGAGAGAGAGAGAGAGAGGGAAGAGAGAGGGAGGAGAGAGAGAGAGAGGGGAGAGAGAGAGAGAGGAGAGCGAGCAGAGAGAGAGAGGAGAGAGAGGGGAGAGAGAGAGAGGAGAGAGAGAGAGGAGAGAGAGAGAGAGGAGAGAGAGCGAGCAGAGAGAGGGGAGAGAGAGAGAGGAGAGAGAGCGAGCAGAGAGAGGGGAGAGAGAGCGAGCAGAGAGAGGGGAGAGAGAGAGAGGAGAGAGAGCGAGCAGATAGAGGGGAGAGAGAGAGGGGAGAGAGAGAGAGGAGAGAGAGGGAGGAGGCAGGAGAGCTGGGGATGGAGGAGGGGAGGAAGTGACAGAGACAAATGTCTCCGCATTGACAGCTGTCCTCCATTTTCTCACAGACAGACATACAAATGAGGACCACAAATCAAACGGATCCCTCTCAGATTAATCCTGGGCCCCGGCAGGCACGCAGGCAGGAATTGGCAGGACCGTGGACTGATGAGAGCGGATGGATCTTTGGACTTTGATAAAGTGTATCAATACCAAACACTTTAGGATCAGGTATTAGAGGAATTGGCATTTTGCTCATATGGGGAGGAAGAGAAAGCTTTTACTGATCAGCAAACTGACGTCAGAGGCCCAATGAGAATTTAAGTTATTTTAAATAAATGATTTTAGGACTGAGACGAGGTGAGAATATTAAGATTTTTAAAGGCATTAAACACATTTATTCAGTCTGGCTTTGATGTTGTACTTGATCTTTTTATGGCTTTTTATTTACTTTTTTAAAATTAACACATACCGTTGGATTTATGGTTTTTAGTGTTTATATTTTTTTCATATTATTTTATTCCTGTTACTTTATTAACACATTATCATTTTGAGAATCTTATTTCATATTATGTATATATTTTTTAATTAATCAAAATCATAACATTATTGTCTCTTTTCTTCTGACAATGTTTTTGTGTTATTATTTATTTTATGTTCTTGTCTTTTATATATTTTGTCATCCATCTTTATTTTGTTATTATTTTCTTTAACTCTTATCGGTGTGCATTTGTCTCAATGATTTTTAAAAACAGCTTTTTGTCGATTACTTTTTCTGAACTTTTGTAAATAACTTGGAACTGCAGTTGAATTTGTCTGAAAGGTGCTATTTAAATAAAGTTTGATTGATTGATAATCGACCTTACAGTTCGGATTCCCTGTTATGACTGTGAGCCTTGACGTGTTTATTTCATTGGCTCGGTTGGTTGCGTCTTTTCCTTTTTGTAAACAGGTGTGCGAGCCCAAGGAGCCGATTGGCCGATCAATGATACGCTTACCACTATAATGGTGCATTCATGTGGTGTTAGAATATAAAGTATCTTAACAATAACAAAACATATTTTGCCCCCCATGTGATAATTCTCACGTCAAGTCGGGCACCTCATTTTTTGAGTTGTTTGTTCCGACTTGAGCAGGTACATTTTACAACTCTGAACCTCATTTTCCCAATGTATCCGACACCACATGAATGCACCATAAATACACGGCGTTAATCAGACACAGGTGAGACCAACGACACAGGTAAAGACGATCAGGGAGAGAAACTAGAAAAAGGGAGGAAGTTAAAACACTGGGGACAAGAACTACAAAATAAAACAGGAAAAACTCTGGATTATCAACAATAAGATACACACTACGACATAAAGAAAGACGAGGATAAGAAAGGACTAAATAAATCAGGGAACACTGAAAACTAAACTAGAAAACGTTTAAAAAAAATAGAAACACACAAAGGAAACAAGCAACATGAGGGAAGATTGAGACAAACTAAAACGAGAAAGAAAATCTAAACCTTGAAGACCAAATCATGACACTACATGTTCATGATTTCTGATAGATGGTCTCTTACCTGACAACAAAAAAAATCAAACTTAATTCTCTTTAGTCCTCCTGTGCTCAGACAATTAAAGCTTTTTTGTCCTGGCTTGAGTGTCTGAATTTCTGAAATTTCCTTGATTGCGTTTGAAATCAGAACTTACAGTAGGCCTTAAAATAGTACGACACCAATTTAGCATTGCACTCCCAGAACACTGCTGGACTCACATTGGACAGTTCAAAATAAAAGTATTCAAACAGATGTCGTCTGCAGTTTTTAGAAATGACTTTTACAATTATACTTTTTATTGTCGTGACACAATTGCTGCAGGAATTATCTTAATGGACTCTATTTTTCCTGGTGGATGAATGTCTTAAATAATCCTCTAAATGACTCCAGGATTTGACATGAGGGAGTGGGGGGGGGGGGGGGGGGGAGGAGGCATCCTGAGTCATCACATTTGGATTTGGCAGGAGAAGGGAGGGATTGGCTAAAAGTTGATAGTCACGCAGTGTGTCATGATGGATTTCAATTTTGGCAGAAAATTACATTTGTACGATTTAAATGACATTAAGTTTAATCTTCTAGTTTAATTGACATTGCTTCAATGTGTTGACAAAAGCGAATATTGGTCATCAAAGCCATATTGTAATTTTTTTTTGATACCAAAAATAAAATGAAGTCAATGTCAAAATCCTGCAATTCTTCAAGTGTCCACTAGAGGCTGGCTCCAGGAACACTGGAAGTCTCATAAACACCCATTCAAAAAAGCCTGTTTTTAAAGCATAAATTAACATGTTTACAGCCTGGTGCAAAAAACTAAATATCTCTGATTAGTTATTGTCCTCGTGCATCATTTTTGATTTTATGAACGACAAGTTATATAAAGTTAGGTGTGAGGCTGACCTGATTGGAAAGCAAAAAAAAAGTTATTTAGCTATGTCCACAGGGGGCGCCAGAATCAACACAGGATCAATACAAAAACCGAGAAATAAGTTCAAATACTGGAAGTTTCTGGTCAGATTTTGATAAACAGCACCTCATGATGAGACAAAACAAGTGTTATCCAACCACTGCGCTGTCACTTTAGGCCTAGTGTATGACCTGTGTGAAAGTGAAGGGCTGAGTTCATGACTGGAAATAGTTAGCGGACATCGAGGAGGCTTGTTGGCAAATCAGATCCAAGACAGGTGGGCTGAGGATGAAGATCAGCCACACTGCCTCCTGTGGCCAGTCACTGATTCAAAGAAAGGGAACTATTTTTACGAGAGTCCTCCTTCATTAATGTGAGATCAGTTTGGACCCCTTTGTCAGAATGTGTCACCGTTTGATTTCGCGTACAGTATCATTGATGCAGCGACCTACATTCCTCAGAGAATCACATAAGACGGCTTTAAACAGCCCCTTTTTGCTTTTCATCTATTTTGGTCTCATTTCCAACAGCTTCAGATCATCGATGACTCACGTCCTCGAGCTTTTCAGCAGTGAAGCTGCTGCTGCTGATGATGATGATGTAATGTCTTTGTTTTCTATAATTTTATTTCTTAAAAAGACACAATTGGACACTGACAAGCTTGAGTTTCAAGTTGAATATAATCATCTTTTATGACTTGGAATTCATCGCTGCAGAAAGATTTAATCAAGTGTTTGTTCTTTAGAGACATATTGAAGGACGAGCACAACAACTAAACATTTTTAAAAGTTTCCTTTCTTTGTCTTTTTTATATTAAGTCTAAATCAAGAACTGAATCCCAAAACCAACCCGACACCCCTGTGTCTAACAACTGTAATTTACTTGTCATCAGGGTTCACACAATTATACCTTTTATTTATTCACTTGTTGTTAACATATTTGCCAAATTACAAAATGTTGAGCTCGTGCATATCTGCAAAAAAACAAACATATTATTCGGTTTCCTTTGCCAGTCGGTGTTCCTCATTGGTTCCAAAGTAATGACGTCATTTTGTTCCTCTAAACAGTTTATGAAAAAATTACTTTTCCCATAACTGGTATCGGAATAGAATTTTTTCTCCACATGGTTAATTCCAAGTTAAAACCAAGGGGGCCTAGTGGTGAACACGTGCACTGCATGTACGGAGTCTACAAACTTTGTAGACTGTGGCTCCTTTCCCACATGCTGTACACTGTCTTGTCTCTAAAGGCATAAAAGCCCAGAAATAAATCTTAAAAAAAATGATGTTAAAACTGTTCATTTCTTTATTTGTTGTCATTTTCAAAGGCAGTAAATGGAAAAAAACTGGAATGGTAATTAGGGAACGAAATGAATGAGGAACTACTGGTTAAACATTAGTTAACGGTTTAGTAATAGTTTACTCGTGGTTATTTTCTTCAATCAAAGTAAGAGTAACAACGGCAAAATGTTTTCTTCTGAACTCAAGGTTCGAACTTATAAAGGTGTTTGTCCAACTTCCATCAAACAGACTACATTCTGTGTTTAGCTCTCATATAATGTCGAAGCAGGCTTCCTCATTTCCCTGCAGTCATCAGCTGTTCACATCAGCTGTTCACATCATCAGCTGTTCACATCAGCTGTTCACATCAGCTGTTCACATCGATCTGATAGCCTTTGATATCATTTGCGAATGACGACTTGTCCCTCTCAACATCCTTTTTCATCAAGAAGGGAGTTGACAAACTTTCTTACTCTCCTTTACAGACTGAGGATTGCTGCAATGATAACGGCAGCTGTGGCTCAGTTGGTAGAGTCGTCACCTTTCATCTGAAAGGTTGAGGGTTCAATCCCCAGCTGGGCAACATGTCCAATGTGTCCTTGGGCAAGTCACTTAACCCTGCATTGCTCCTGCTGCTGCTGTATGAATGGATTAGTGTTGTACTTACTCTCTCTGGTGTTCATCACTTTGGATAAAAGTGTCTGATAAGTGAATTGTAACAACCTTTTAGACTTTTAGAAGTTTAATTATCAGTTTTTCCATCCGTCTTGACTCTGTGTTTTTAAATGTATTTATATTTTTTTATTGTGGGGCTTTTTGTGCCCGTATTGTAGAGACAGGACAGGGGATAGAGTTAGAAATCAGGGAGAGAGAGAGTTGGGAATGACATTCGGGAAAGGAGCCACAGGTCAGACCCGAAGGACTACGGCCTTCGTACATGGGACGTGCAAACCAACCGCCATGCCACCTGCGCCATTTTATTTCATGTTTTAACTTGTATTTGTGAGTTATGGGATGGGGATTTGAATAAAGTATCTTATATGAGAACACGTTGCAGCAACAATTTAACAATATCTCACAAATATTGTTCAACTAATTGTCGTTTGTGAGATTAAATTTCTGAATGGGGATGTGACCTCGACGACTAGTGAGAGTGAAGGCCAAAACATAAAACCCACATAATGTTAATTCTCCTTAAACTAGTCAGTAACCTCATCAGCCTGTTTGAACCGTCAATGCTAATCAATTAAGGATCAATCCATTAATGTGTCTGAAACTCACAGGCCGACTTTATGATTTGATAAAATGTAATGATAAAGATCACTTCGTAAAAGTTAAGGCTGCTTGATTTGGTTTGGTCGATAAAGCTGCAGATTTGTAAACATCGAAAAGAGTCGCTTGAACTTAAAATAAATGAAATGATCTCACACATAACCGCTCAGTTTTTTTAAAACATTGTCTCTTTATTTTAGAGTTCATTAGAACAGATATTCATGTTTTGTTGCGTCCAGGTTCCTATTTCAAACCCCCCGACCCCCCTCCCACCTCATAAAAATGACAAAGCACTCCAGATTAGGCTTCCACTCTGTAATGCTTGATGAATGCCGGTGTTGAACTGAAGAAAAAGCCTCATTATGAGACACTTATAGATTACCCAGGGTGTCACACAGGGGGATAGGTGGTGGGTGTGAGGGTTTGTCTGTGAAGAGGAGGAGAAACAATGAGACTAGATCCTGCTCTCTCTCTCTCTCTCTCTCTCTCTCTCTCTCTCTCTCCAACCTCCTCCAGCTCTTCTCTTTCTCAAATGGATAATTCTGGTGATGCCTGTGACAGGCCGTGGTTTAGATTTTGATTTATGTTCTTCCAGAGCTAAAATCAAAGAATCCATCTAGTGCTATTTTATGGCAGTTGGGATGATGAATGGGCCAGTCTCTGGGCCAAAGAAAGCTGCTGTGTCTTTGCCCTGGATTTTAATTGCTAAAGTAGCCAGTCATTGCTCAGGATTCAAGACGCAATGAGAGAGAGAGAGAGGCAACACACTCTCTCTCTCTCTCTCTCTCTCTCTCTCTCTCTCTGTGTCATCCTTTCCTTCTCTTATCTTTTCAACAGTCCGTCCGTCTCTCACATGATCTTCCCCCTCTTCCCCCAAAATGCTGCGAGTAGAGCCGCTTTGAAAAGGAAATTTAATCTAGTTTACACTAACTCTCTGTTAAATCATTCATAACCTGGCCATAGGGATCTGCTGTTACAAGTTAAACTAATGGCTCGTGTAATGGGCCAAACTTTGAAGTGTAAATTCCACATGATTATTTAATGTATGGAAATGTCATCTTCCATACACGCCGTCTGATCCCTTATTTCAGCGTAAAAAATAAACGCTCATAACGAGAGTTCTTATCTTGTTTTTTTGTGTGAGGGATAATGAGGCGAGTGTTTTTCCTCTTCTACTTTTTTTTTTTACTTTTTTTTCAATAAATAACCAATAAAGGAGTAAACAAATGAAGAGATTGAAATTAGCCAGCAGCACTCACAGGGCTGATAAACACATGTAAACAAAATCAGACGCGTGCACATCTATCGATGGAGGAAAACGCCATTTGTCCTGCCCCCTCACGCACCCCTCCTCTCGCACTAAAACATTGCATCCTTATCAAAGAGAGAGAGAGAGAGGGAAGGAGGGGAGAGGGGGTAGTTATAGGGAGCATCATTGCTTTTCAAACACCAGCAGAATCAATGATGCAAATTAGAAAAACAAGCAGGCAATAAATTCTTTCACAACTGCGGAGCCGGGCGAGAATTTTTAATAATTTTTAATAAAGCATAATTGTAGTTTGTACCACTGAATAATTTAATCACTTTGAAATATGGAGCATGGATGGAGGAGAAAGTGTACACATCTAAGATAAAAACCTCTCCTGCAAATCTGTGTGATGTCTGTGTGTGTGTGTGTGTGTGTGTGTGTGTGTGTGTGTTTGTCACTGAGCCTGATCTGATCACAAAATGTAGAAGAAGAAAAGATTGCAATGGAAGCATAAAAACTGATGATTAGAGTGAAAAAGAAGAGTTTACCTTTTTTAATGATTAAATGCATCAGTCTTTACATCAAACATTTTGACCTTTAACCTTTTACGCTCACTTAACATGACACTGTATTTTGTTTTTTTTACGTACCTGAGTTCCTGAATTGTTTTGAGAAGGTGTTCTTGTGTTTCAAAGGTATTTTTGTAAAATCTGCCTCCTCATTGGACGAGAAGAGAAGCGTTTCTCTTTCAGGTATACGATACAGTAAAGTTGCACGTCTCCAATATCGACCAAACTTTTTTTATGCTAGTAGCTTTGACATTTCCAAGTCTCTCTCATTCTACAAAAAACACAATTATTTGTACATAAAAAGACAAAAAAAATACAAGAAAGATGAGTGATGACAAACCATTGCAATATTTGACAAATACTGCTCCTTTCCAAAAGGTTGCAGTATTTTCATGGTTTCCATCAATCCTATGGAGGATACAGGTGACCTTGCCTTGATTGCGAATTCTTTAAAATTGTAATTTGGGGGAATTCCATTAGAAGACAGTAAAAGAAACTCTGATGTCTTACTGAATTCAGAATAACATATCTGTCTGAATGTGTTGAATATGGATTCTGTGATCAGAATACACACCCCAGATATCTTTTTTTTTTTAAACGATCAATTTGGATTTGAGTCGTGAACATGTAGTTTTTTAAATAACATTTATTTTCAGTATTCTATATTTTCAGAACTAATTGTTTTCACTCATAAAGGGGGGGGGGGGGGTATTTTTTAAAATCTGAATATTGAAACTCAGCAGTTAAAGTTAGATTTCAGCAAAGGGATTGCTTTGCTGAAATGCTGATTAAGGCAGTGGGGTGTGGTGTGTGAGGGTTAGAGGTCAGAACATTTTCATTTATGCATTTGGTAATTAAACTTGAAACTAAAATGTTTTACTTAAATACTCAGATAAAGTGCTTGCAGTTATCCAATCACTGAAGCTATGGCATTCAAGAAAACATATTTTGATAACTAGAGCTTGAAATCGGTCTTGGTCTCATTTTTTGAAGGTCTCGTCTCGACTTGGAATCAAAAGCATTTTTACTCAATCTTGTCTCGGTCTCAGATTGGGCGGACTCTGGAGTTTAAATCAAGACCACCACTGATAGAAATCGTTACTGCGATTGGAAGGGGGAGGGGGAAGACCGATTTTACAGGCACGTCTGCTGTTACCATGGTGATTTTGGACACTGTCTTTGAAGTTTGTGCACGCGCAATCAGGGAAAAAAAAGGATCGAAGTTTGGGAATCTGCGATTGTGAGCAGTCGTAAGACTAAAAATTTCACAGCGGTCGGGAGCAGCCGATCAGCCGATCAGCCGTCAAGCCTCAGTAATCAACAACGCACGATCGGACTGCAGTTTAGCCCGACTTCAGAATCATATGGTCATATGGCTCAAATATTGTGACCTCACATCGTGCAGAGTACGCCCGGCCTAAAGGAGGGCAGATCGCTGACAGTGTGCAGTTTCTGTTGTCAGGAGGCGGAGTTTCAACACAAGTTAAACTTTTGATTGTACAGTATACGACTTCTGCCACGGGTCTAGGGCCAGTTCATCCTCGCACAGGACGCCATGGAAATCAGATCAGTCGACACTTCAGTCTTAGTTATCCCCTAACACATAGACGGGCTTCAGTCTCAACCAAAATCCTGTGATGAAGAAGGCGGGTATTAGCTTAGCAACCTGTTCATTTATTTTCAATATTTATCTGTGATATTTGACCTTTAGAGGTAACATTTGTTTGTGACTTTAGAATAAAGAATGAAGGCCTAAATATTTTATTCTCATGATGCCACTGTGGTTTGTCGTGCAAATTATCTTTAAAATCAGAACCTTGAACACCGTGATTTAGCATTAACAAACTGTAACATACTGAAACTGTGAGACGTGGAAATGTTCTCTAAGTTGATATAGAGGAGTAGAGATGTGGAGACAGCAGAGGTAACATCTTAAAGACGGGTTTGTCATCGTGTGTGAATGTGTGTCTACTTGTATCACATACCTGAACTCTGCATCAGTCGTCTCCTCACCTGCTCAACCCGACGCCAAAAGAAATGTGGCTTGACTGTTCAAAAGAGGAGAGAGTAAGCGAGAGCCTCAGGTGTAACTCAGGCCCGCTGCTTGTAACTCAGAAGCATGAATTAAGTTTCTCTAAATGAGGCATTCAGATCGCCATACAAGTCATTTATCCTGGTGATTAATACAAATGATATTCATAATAATAAATATCGCTGCCTGGCAGAGTGAAACAGCAGGAGCAGGAGAGAGAGCGGGAGAGGGCGAGAGACAGCTCTGGTGTTTATTGATGGACAAACATGGAAGGGGTAAAAATATGGAAACATAAAGAACATATCAGGATGGAAAATAAACATAAAGAGATAGAGGCTTTATGGATCCAGAGAAAAAAGAAATAGACTGATAAGCAGATTTGTTGAAGGAATACAGAGACGTTTAAGGCCATCGGCACATTTTCAAGTAAAACACAAACGCAAAGATGGAGGTGAATAAACTGATATTCTGAAAACGTCAAACATCGGTAGTTAAGAGTCGACTATGGTTAAATTCCATCGAACTAAATGTTATGTTTCTGCTTGTGTCACATTTACAAAACGTTTCTACAATTTTTTTATTTGAATTCTTCCTCTAAATTGTTTTTCATATTTATTAGTAATAATGCAAAGGTGGAAACATACCGGTGTGTGTTAGGGGCAGGACGTATTTTTTGTGCACGCCAATTTGACACAATTGTCATTCTCAAATTGATGGTTTGTACGCACACAGTCTAACATTCACATCATTGAAATTTCAAAGAATTTAAGTTTTGGTAAAATCGGTGTATGCAGTTGCTGCTCATGCAGTTTGTTGTTGTCTAAATGACCCAAATGGACTCAGGAGGCGGGACAATATTTAACTTCCTGCCACTGTCCGTGCTGCTACAGTTATCCAGCGTTTCTTATTATTCCAAAGATAATATTGCTACAGCAACGATTAGTAAATGTTGATGCGCTTTGTGTGACCGGACAGATTTGATGAAATTTCTATCCTAAATCGTTAAGTCAGTAAAATCCCAAAGAAACTCTGACGTATGAGGAAGCTGGCTGCTAAAGAGCGGCTCCACTATCTCCTCATATTAAGCTGTGTTAACTCCAACATGGACACACACTCCCCCCCCCCCCCCCCCCTCTCTTTTTTCTATCAGTCTTTAAGATAGTCATTCCCCGCTGTAAACTGGGTCTCACATTGATGAATGCAAGACGTGCATGAAAAATAGAATCATTCTCGCAGGTATGAACATAAAGGTGGGGACGGGGAAGAAGGCAAGAAGTGGAGAAGGAGCGAGAGAGAGAGAGAGAGAGAGAGAGAGAGAGAGAGAGAGTGTACGGGCCGATGTCAGTGGTTGATAAAGTTTATGCCTTCCTGTCATTTCACTGAAAGTAAACAGGGCGCTCCAGCCTAACATGACATCACTAAGTAGGTTAAGTGTAGTCCCGCGTGGCCATCGATCATACGGGAATCTAGCATATTCTTGCCTCCGCTACGGAGGAGAGGTAAAAGTTTTCCACTGAAGCCGAGATGACATTTAATTTTTCATATCTGCTCCGTAGTCCTGGAATGAATTTTGGCAGACCTGATGCAATTTAACAGCTTGGCAGTTTAAAATTGGGCAATGAATCACTGGGATTCAATGGAAGCCCGGCTGCTGCATAATATTTTTTTCCGTGTCGAGGGCGGAGGGGCAGTATGGGGGTGGTGGTGGGGGGGCGGAGTAGTTGTGGGCAAGTGGACCCCCCCTCCTTCTGTTTACCTCGTCCTCGCACAAGATTTTGACCCCTTTTTCTTATTCCTGCGTATCCACCTGTTAACCTTCTGCATCCGGAGACACAACAACACGTTAAAGGACAATTATTACCATTTCAGATTCATTGTCAACACCGAAATAAAATGTCAAGCAACTGAATAGCTAAGATCATTTTTGTTCCTTTTTAATGACATTCAATTTATCTTCTGATTCTTTCAACTTGGAAAAACACTAAAGTCATTCTTCCAAAAATTAGCCACTCCATGTGAAACAAAATGAGTCAGCGGTGATAGAGCATCAAAACACAATTTGTCCGGTTAAGAAATCTGCTGTCAGCGCAATAACAGGAGGGAGTAGGCGGAGACTCCTCTCATCTCTCTCTCTCTCTTGGTCCATCACGGAGCCCCCTGACCCCCCGACAAAGAGCACAACACACAATTGCACACCATTACATGCGCGCAAACGCCTCGGTTCAGCACATAAAAGGCTCCTTGTGTGCTTTTAAAAGGTGAGGAGGTCCAGAGGGCTCGCACTGTATCTGATTTTTGACAAAGAGCACGCTGGGTAGAAATCAATAAAAGCACCAGTGATGGGCCGATGGGTCCCGCCGGTCCTCCAGGAGAGGCGGGCCCGCTGAGCTGAGCTCAACTGCACCCATAATCCTCCTCCTCCCACTCCTCCTCCTCTCCTCTACCTCCACCCACCCTATCACTTTCTTTTCTCCCCCCCCTCGCTCCCTTTCTCCCTGTCACTACCTCCCCCCATGTAGCCTTTTCTCCCCCGCTAGTCCAGATGAACCCAAACAAGCAAAGAATGGACTGACAACACTTTTGACACCGGCCGTTTATTAGCCGCGCAGAGAAATGTGTAGAGCAAAAAGAGAGAGAGAGAGGGGGAAATAAAAAGAGAGAGAGAGAGGTGGGGGTTGTTCTCACCAGTCGGCTGGTTGGCTGAGCAATGTGGCGTCGCTGGGATGGCCACACTGCGGTGTGTGTGTGCTGTAGTAGCTTCACTCTCCATCCAGCAGCCATTTGTCAGGGTCAACATCAGGAAAATTAGTGTTTATTCTTGTAGAAAAACCTCGTGATGAATTGGTTTATTTATATGCTAAAGTATTTTGCGCCCCACCTGCAACCATCTTCTTTTTTTTTTTCTCCTTTCTTGTCACACCTCTTACTCTTATTAATCTTCACATCCCTTTAGGTTGTTTTTCCTTTCACCTAAAGAGGTAAAAAGTGGTAAGAAGAGTTTTAACATGCAAATGTAAACAGCAGTTTGTGTCATGTTGGCTGTTAGTTCTTCAACAGAACAGGGAAATCATTTGTACCCCATTAACCCCGATGAGGAGGAGGTGGAGAAGGCCTCAGAGGCTGCTGCTCTGGCTCTTCCACACGGATTCAAAGTAAAGATTTTTCAAAATCATAAAAGCATTATGTTGTTTATTATACAACAGTAACACTATTGTGAAAGACCCTGTAGAGCTTAAGTTTGATACACTCAACATTTCCCGTTATGCTGATACCAATAACTGCCAGCTTTGCTTGAAAACCCAAAAATTGAAATGATTGTTTAGTCTCTGACACATTTTTACAAAGCCACCCTGGAGGCTGCATGAGATCATTCTTAAATGTGCAAGTTTATGCATAATTCCTCAAATAAATAATTATTTCTTAATAGTCATGACTCTGATCAGGTTTTGTTCTGCTGAATTGTAGAATCAGATTTGCAGTTTTCAGCGCTGAACATAATAACTGGACTGCACGGCCGGACGACTGAAAGACTCCAGCCAGCTGATTGCTCTTTCCTCAGGCTCGGTTGGGTCACATCCTTTTTTCCTGTGACACTGGTGTCATATTTAAAAGGCAGCTGCCGCCGATACCATCACTAAAGTCATACCTGTCAGCTCGCTCACTTTGCAAGGATTGTACACTTTGACATATATTGTAGCGTCAATGTTTTTTCCTGGCTGGCAAACGACCCCTGGGTTTTGTAAAATGGAATATGATTGTTAAGTATAGGGAAAAGTATAAAGTCAGTTGTCAACATAAGCAAACAAGTTGCTCCACATGTCTATGATGGAGGTGCAAAAATCTTTGCTCTAAGGGAAGGTAACATTTAAAACTCCCTTTGTCCACTTCTTATTTTGCAAAGTTAAGTTGAGTTAGTTTTTTGTTTTGTCACTTTTTATTTATGTTGAAGTGTCCTTAAGGAAGGATTTTCACATCCACATGTCTCAGATGATGATGCCCCACCATAAATCGGCCTCAATAAAAACCACATCACACACCTTAACAAAGTCAAAACCATGGGATGTATTATCAATAGACAGACAAAGTGCATCTCAAAAACTGATTTAAATAAATAAAACATCACACAATCACTGACTGAGCATCACAACGCCCCAACTCTAAAAGCCTCTCTCCTCCTGATCTCAGCTCTGAGCTTTTTAAGCTCTGAGGTCAGGTGCACCTCATTGGGTAATCCACAGCTTCACCTGGGCAGAGCTGGAGACTACGGAGGGGGAGGAGGGACAAACTGCACAGGGAGCAACATGCAGCTGTAACAGTAGCACATTGCAAAACCTGCTCATCACAATTTATATATCATACTTACATCCATCCATCCCCATCCGTTTTCTATGCAAATGTTTCCCCTTCTGGGTCGCTGAGGGCTGGAGCAGGATAGCAGCTGACATTGGGGCGAGAGGCGGGGGAACACCCTGGACTGTTTGCCAGTCAATCACAAGAAAGAGACACACTCACATTTAAACCTACGGGCAATTTTAGAGTCACCAGTTATCCTAACGAGCATGTCTTTGGACTGTGGGAGGAAGCCAGAGAGAACCCACACATTCACGAGGAGAGCATGCAGACTCCACACAGAGAGGCTCCTGTCAGACGGGGATTCAAACTTCAGCAGCCCATCATACTTCAAACATACTTTTAATGTAATCACGCTCTGCTCTTTCTGTCAATTATGTCATCAGGGAAAATGAGATCTGTACATTATTCTCCTTTAACTTTGTCAAACTGAAGGTATCAAACACACGTCAACCCAAACAGCATATATACTTGTTTTCCACTCCCACTGGTTCAGCCTTTTGTATATAATCACTTAAAATGCTGCTCAACTATCATTCAATTTAAAAGAATGTATAAATAAAAGGTTCTGGGTTTAATTATGAATGTATTGAGTTAATCTAACTGATTGTATTTGATTGTTTCTATATTGTTGATCTATTTTTTGTTTTGTGAAAGAAAAGAGAAAACCACAGGTTAGCCATGTTATTCTGTTAAACAGTATCTTGTGTTATTAGGAAAGGGGGGCAGGCATTATAAGTTTTCTTCTTCCTGCTCCTGTTTGCTCATGAACAGTGTTTCTGTATTATGAGAAAATATTTTTTGTTGTGTTTTATTGTGTTGAAACCAAACACTGAAATGAGCAAATAAATCAAATATGAAATAAAATCCCCTTCTCGAGGTGGAGCATGGTGCAGGAATGAAGTGTTCAGGCAGCTGATAGAATGGCCCCGATCTCAGTCCATTTCCCCGTCTGCCTTTCTCGAACACAACCCCCCCTCCCCCCCCCCCCCACCCCCCCTCCACTCACAGCCCCTGCTTAAGACATGTATTAGTCATTATTAAACATAATAATGGCTTTTATAAGTCAGCGTGCGCCTCTTTGGTTACGTGAATTATTCAGCTGAAGATGGAGCGAGGAAAAAGAGGGAGGGAGAGGAGCGCTGCTTCAGTCAGTCGGGCCTCACACCTGAGCTGGCAGGCGACAGATGAAGCATTTGGGTCTGAATTATTTATTTGATTCTCTTCAACTTTTTACAATTGCCATATTGTTTTTTTTTTCTTCTTCTTCTCTTTCCACCCAACCCCTTCGACTCCTCCTCTCCCCATAACCCCCCTCACATACAAACACACGCACACACACTCTGCAAAGCATCACGTTTATTTCAAGCGGCGTTAATTACGGTTGCACAAGCTGTTAAGCTGTCGTCTGACGATTAACAAAGTCAAGCTCCAGCCCGAGCACCACCACTTACTTTCCTGTTTGGCAAATGGAGGGGTGGAGCTGGAGAATGTGTGTGTAGCTGTGTGTGTGTGTGTGTGTGTGTGTGTGTGAGAGAAATCTGCTTTGTGACAGCCATTGTTAGCACTAACAGTAGTGCTATAAAAGTACAGGGGTCCTTTTTTTTATTATTATTTTATTCTGTCGCAGCAAGCGAACAGACAATACGAATAAACTTAATTTGTGAAACGTCTCCCCTAATTAATTTGAAGGAAGTCGGTGGAGGGATGGTGGGGGGGATGTTCACTCCACGGGCAAAGCATTAAAAGTTAAATCAACTATGTGCTCCTCTTTTGTGCTGAGATTCACACAAAGTGATGTTGAAATGCCTGCAGCCATTTGAGCATCGGCTGTCAGCCCCGTGGTTGGAGACAACATGTTTGTTTGTTGCGAGGCTGCATCGCCGACAGGATGCATCTATATGTCAACACGTAGCACGAGAGAATGGTGGACATACACACACTGAATTATAGTATACATCCTCGCTTTAATGTCTTTGTCAATTAGTGGACGCTGCTGTCGAGCCTGTGGGAGCTCAGTCCCGTCTGTCATGATTAAAAGTCTTTGAAACTGCTCTTAGGTTAAGAAAGAAGGAAACACTTCGCATGGCGGTCGCTGACAGGGTTTTGCTTTTCATGAGGAGATATTCAGTCTGCAGTTTTGATTTCAGTAGTAGTTAATTAACGTTCCTATGGTTGTGATAACAATACAGCCTTGAAGGGCAGCTACACTATATTACTACATTAGGTCTGTCCCCCGACTAAGGATTTACATAGTCCAACCTGATTAGTCAGATTTGTCCTATAGTCGACTGACAGCCGGAAGTTTTGTTGTTTATTTGCGCTTATTGATTCATATTCTCATTTTAGTTTACCCACATAAACTATCTGTCTCGGAATAACAATTTATTCTATGATAGGACATTGTTCTATCAATACTTCATGCACACACTAAAGAGATTGATTTAAAATACGAATGTTTTTTAGAGCTGCAATTAAAATATTATTGGGTAAAGTACTATGACTTCAGTTTTTTTTACTGAGTTTAGTTTCTTTACCTTTCAGGCTTGCTGATGTGAACTCAGGTTAATCTGGTGCCAATGATAAGTATATTTTGATATCATCTGATAATTTTTTTAAAAAGGCTTCCTGGTTATATAATTCAGAGGAGGCATAGAGGCATACAGTATTGGTGCAAAAAAAGCACATATCCTTCAAAAAAACATCAATAATGTGTTCACAAAGAGACAATACTGATGGTTTAATCTGCCCCAATATGTGAAATGTGTCAGTGAAATAAAATATGTGGTATCAGGAAGTGTAAAGATGTTTGGAGTAGTTTAATATGGATTTTACTTTTTCACACCCTGTGTTTGCATTGTAAGAGACACTATAGCTTAGATTACATCACATCATCCCATATTGCTCAGGGGTGTATCACGCTCTGAGTCTTCAGTGCAGTAAATAAAGATGTCCAAGAGTATTCAGCAAATCTAGCGGCTCTGCAGTGCTGTACTGTGACACGCCAGTAAATACTAATGATATAATGTGAACATGCTCACAATGATACAGTTAACATGCTGATGTTTAATGTTCGACATGCTTACTGTTTAGGTCTTGCATGTAAATTAGCATGCTAATCTGCTTGTAATCATCAGAGGTGTTGCTTGTCAACAGGCAACTGATTGGTCCCAAGCCAAGAAGGGATCCCTGAGGGCTGACAAACTTTAAACCAAAGCAGTGGTTCAAAATGTGCGAATGTTGCAACGACAGTCGGCCTCCTCCCTAAGAGGGCCCCATCTCAGCTCTCACTCTCATTGTGCTGCTAAGCGGTTCATGCATTATCCCTGTGAAAACTAAAGTTTGTTTGTTTACAGCGGACAGTACGGTGCAGATCGTTGGGCAGATTGCTAGCTAAACTTGTTTCCTTCTATAACTTCTAATAAAGCTACATCGACAATTTCCAATAATCCTCCTGGTTTAATACGTAAAGTGTGAGCGCTCAGGTTGTGTTTGACAATCAGACAGTACAATGTGAGCAGTGGTGATTCAGGAGTCTGTTGGGACCCAAGGTAAAAATCAATTGGGGCCCACGCCAAACGGCGATCATCACCATTATGTCTGCTAGTTTCCCGACGCCTTCCTCTTTTTCTCCTGTTTTTTTTTTTCTCTCCTGTAGACGGTTAATTCCTTTAAATTTTTCCTTGTTGACTTTCATTGACAAACTTTGATTTTCACAGAAATAATTCATGCAATGCTCAGGAGGGCAGTCAGATGGGGCCCCCTTAGGGGAAGTTTCCTACTGTACTGTCGTTGCAAAATTAGCACATTTTGAGCCTCTACTTTGGTTTCAGTTTGTTAGCCGTCAGGGGCCCCCCTACTGTTCCGGGGCCCAAAGCAGTTGCCTGAACTTGCTTGTTGACAATCAGCGCCTCTGATTGTGAGTACAGCATTTTTTTTGCAATTTTTGTTTTGACATTTTTTGAAAAGCATTCGTTAAACATGTAGAACAGATTCCCCCAAAATGTTAGCACAGTCTCTGTACTGAAAGCAAAAAAAGAAATAACTTTAAACAATCGCATCTTCTAGAGAGAAAACAAAGGCCGAATGTTGGACAAGCCCCTTTGGGATTGATTTTTTGCGTTCTGATAACATGAGTTGAAGCTTAATTGAATTCCTTCACTCAGACACATTTCAATGCAGCTGTTGCTCACATGTTGACCCTCTTTTTTTTTTCTTCAGCCTGTCTGTTCTCGTGTTTTTCTGCGCCTGTATGAGTGCATTTTGTGTGACGGAAACCCACATCATCGCTAGAGATGATGTTCAGAAATGACAAGTTTCCTCACGACTCAGTAGCATTCAGTGGGACCGCCAATCAGGGATCCGGCGCCGGGATGAGTTGTCGCGATGCGGCGAGACGTCAAGCAGCCACTCCGGTTTTGTCGCCTCATCTCCCCTTCTTACTGCCACTTTGTAAAATCACATTACCCTAATGAGAATGGGAGTGGAAAGGCAGTGACAGAGCAGGGATATGGATGGGCCATGTGTCAAAGGCACTCAGATATCATCCCGTCCGCTCTCTCTTTTTGAACTGAAAGAGCGAGGCCGGGGGTTGGGATGGAAATCTGTAGCCAGGAGGTTGTTGGCTAATTTCACTGTGTGATGTGTCACTGTCAGCATTTCTTTCTTTTTGCAGTCTTCTTGTTTTGTACTTGAAAACTTTCTTTTTGTCAGAATGCCAAGACTGATCAACAGCAGCAGTTTTAGTCGCATCAAATCTTGGGTTAGTTGTATGAACAGTTTTTATACATATAAATCAGAAAGATCTTACATTTGATGTGAGCCAAAGTTGGTCCAGGTTTGACTTCTTTGAACAACCCTTCCTTCCTTCCTTCCTTCCTTCCTTCATTCTCAAAAGAACGGAGTGTATCGGAGCCCCGCTGAGCCGTTAAAAATGACCAGGAAACTGAATGTCTAAATGAAAGGCTAATCACTGATCAGCCTTATACAACTATTTCCATACCTACATTTACTTTTAAACTCAAAGTGCATGCATGGTTCATCACCTGTCCCTCACTTTCCACTCTAAATAAAACCAGAAAATCAGAGAAGTCTTCCCTAGCTTGTAGCTACTGTTGTAAGGACAGTGAAGCTGCAATCTGATATTTTACATCCACTGTGCTTTCTACTGTCTTTTCAATAATCTCTCTTTAACTTAACTCTACCTTCTGAAGTGTGGCTAAATCCAGCATTAGCAGTTGATGCTCCAAGCTGCCAAAGACCATCTCCGCTGGAATGGTTATTTCTGCAGTCATCTTCACAAACACAAACATATTGGTAAATGGTAACTGGATATTGAGCTTGGATAGTGCTTTGTAGTCGTCAAACTACTCAGAGCGCTAATGGGGGGCTAATGGCTCTGTTCTCACTGTGCAAGTGCTTGCATTGGTACGATTAAAATCTCCAAAATGCCAGAAAATGTCCAATAAATTAGGAGCAGCTGATGGGGCATGTGATCAGCTATCGTGCCACTTGTACATTTGACGACTAATGACTCCCAATCAAGACTTCTAACTCAAGAATCAGACTAAATCAAACAGAGTACTCCCAGCTTTTACATCTCTGAAGGTGTAAGAGGACAACTAAGGTCAATCTCATCCTGTGTGTGTTAAAAAGAAATCAGAAAACTTGATCCAGTAGATATTAAAGGTCCGGTTAGTGTGGGCACTGAAGTTAGTAAGTTAAGTGGACATCAAGGTCATGATCAAGCTCCCACCAGTGGAACCAACGCGCTTCCTAAGCCGAGGCTTGATTCTGACTGACAGGACAATTTCTCCCACCTCTTTCATTTGGCGATCGACTTTGTAGTAAAAGTAAAATACACCGCTCCCCCCCCCCTCCCCCCGGTTCTCTTTGCTCAGCTGGTCAGACTCGTAACATAAACAAGGCGTAAACACACAAACACAGATATAGACATATGGTATGTAGATGCAAAATAGATAGATCATATGCAGACATGTTTAAGAGCGTGAATACACTGACCAGTGTATTGAACAAGCTGACCAGCGCACACACACACACACAAACTTTCCTGTGCACTCCCACCTATACACGGGGTCTCCCAGTAAAACAGACGGAGGTCTTGGAAGGTGAATGTTTATGTGACTCACTAAGGCTGATTAGAGGAACGGGGGGATCTAAAAATAATTGGCTCCTTTTACTTCCTTCTTTCTGTGGATTTACGAGCTTCTCGAGCAAATGACTGGCAGCTTCTTTACTACGGTCAAACACTGAAGGATAAAAACTCACCCTGCCGGAGTGTGTGTGAGCATTGTGTGTGTGTTTGTGGATGCTTGGGATGTTTATGTGTGGACAAAGTGACTCGTTGAGGCTGGAAATCAACCTCACAAATGTGACGTGAAGCTTGAGTACATCTGACGCTGATTCCAAGTGCCAGTCAGCGCCATGTGTGTGTGTGTGTGCTTCCTCTGGCTCCCAGAAGGCTTCGGTGTGGGTATCTGTGTGTGTGTGCGTTGGATGGTTCCTCCATCTAGTTTTCTGCCTGGGAAAACACTGCTTAGCCTATTAGCACTATAATGCCCCCCCCCTCACTCGCCCTTAATCTGCACAACACGGCTGTCAAGAGACAAAGCGAGGTGACCCCGTGGACACTTCACTCTCGGCGAGGACGAGAGGCATCTGAGACATGAGTGTTCCCATCCCTCCAGTCAATTATTCATCGATAACCTATTTATTTTTACCTTTACTGTCAGTCAAAAATGGTGGAAATGTGCATATATTCATCTTTAATTAATCTGCGCACGCAAAGGTGCCACATAAACACACGTCTTGTTCCTCTAACTAATGTATTATGTTTATAAGGTGGCCGATATATATTATTCATTGTCAGTGTGGATGGAGGGGGGGTGCTCATCATTGGATATTACTGTGTCACATTACTGTCAAACGCGGAGGGACTTAAAGGGGCCAGCGAGCTTTATTGAAGGTGGCGGAAGGCAGCAAAAGGGAAACACTCGACGAGGCGACGAGATGGGACTGGACTGACCGCAGAAGTAGAAACGTCTCGCTGAGGCCCTACGGCAGCAGGACGAGGGGATTGTGGGTAAATGCAACAATCATATGGGACGATGTATTCAGCGACTTGAAGAGCCGCCCATTCTTTGACGAGTCGTCGACGATGAGAAGAGACATCAGCACTGAAATTAAAAGGGTGAATGCGCTGAACTCGTCTTTAAGAAAGGTTAAAAAGGTCACTCATAAAATATACAGAATGGATTAAAACTCTGGATGGAAGTTTTCCATTGTGTAGTAACTGAATATGACTTTATGACAAGGGGAATATCCTCTGAAGCAAATCTGAAAAGCACCATCTCATTCCTGAATCCTCCTCTGTGCAGCGTCTTGAAGTTTGATACGAGTTATTTATACCGGGGCACGGGGACACTCAGAGTGGCCTTTTGCTAAAATGCCACAATGACGTTAACCTATATATCTGCACAATGATGAGAGGAGCCTCAGCCTCCTATAAAATATTGGATATGGCAGAAATCCATTAAAAAAGGCAAATGTTACCTTTGCATGAAAATAGTGATGGGATAGCTTCAACCAGATATTTGAGTTATGGTCGTAGAGTTAGCTGCTGCTGCTCTCTCTGTGTGTAACATCCTGCATGTGTCAAAAGAAGTCTGCTTGAGAAGTAGCAGTTTTTGAAATGTATTGAAGAGACTGTTTTGAACTATATTCAGGCAGAGGGAGCTCCCGTCCATTTCTCCACCAGCCCCCCTCCCTCACATTTATAAAAGAGTTACACTGTCTGGATTTTTGACCCTTATGATAAAATAAACTTTTAGTATTTGCAGTGAATCATTTCTGTGTAGGTTCTCAGTCATGCAGGTCATGGTAAATCAAGTCAACTGTCCAGTTGACTTAGTTACTTACCCCCTGATTTCCACGTACTCCATCAGTGCCACGCACTTGGCTGTAGTTCGCTGCCACTCTAGTCTATCGTTGTGTTTCCACAGCGAGCGCCGCGGTCCGTCTCCGGATCGTACAAGCGCCACCAGAATATGACAACCCGGACAGGAAGTCAGTCAAGGAAACACACAGAGCATCCGATCAATTTTAAAATAAAAGACAATATACGGACTCACAAGCTTATTTTTCATCACTTTACCAATATTATGTCAAAACAGAATGAACAACAAATCATCCTCAGAAAGACAAAGCATCATGTTGTTTGCATTTTTTTTCTATTTAATGCTGCGTGATCGTGTACTTCTCCTGTGATCACATCTTCTGTGATGTGTGCTGATCGTGGCTATATGCTCTGCTATGCTTACATTCCAGAAACTGATCCCTTGGGGCAGGGCAGCGTACCGTCCAATGGAGTAAAAGCGTGGCGCTGTTCAATGTCTTGAGATTACATTTGTTATGAATTGGCGCTATTTGAATAGAGATGGATTGATTGATTCTTCCTAAAAGCCTGCAGGGAGTCAACTCAAATGGTTGCAAAAATAAAGTCGTAATTTCTACAGAATTTACAGAAATTAACCTAATCAATCCCTCTGTCCAATACCGTATCCTTCAGGGTTACTGTTAATTGTCTTCACAAATTACAGCAAAGTTATCAGGGAGCATTTTTATACGACACATTATGAGTCACATTATAGAAAAGTCTTCTGTGGGTTGAAGCTTTAAAGAGTTCTGAACTAGCTTTACAACCTTTTTCCTTTCACTCTACCCAACGCTGCTTAAAATAAGATGACCTCTTTAGCAGCAGCAGCAGCAGCAGCAGTTAGAAATAGTGGAGGTATTAATGTTCAGCTGACCTCTTTATTATTTCATTTAGCTTCCAGCGTGAGGTGGACCTTCTGTTATTGTATTCAGGAGCTGCTGGGGAACAGAGGGCAGCGACCTTGAGACAGATCTTCTTACTCCGGCTAAACGACGGAAGCAGAAAGGAAACAGAGCAGAAAAAAGACTGTGCTATTCCTGAGGAGTAGTAGAAGAAAAAGTAGTAAAAGCAGAAGAACAAGAAGTAAAAGTAGTAAAAGCAGGAGAACAAGTAGAAGAAGTAAAAGGAGTAGTAGAAGAAGAAGTATTAATATTAGTATATTAGTCGAAGGAAGTTACTGTAAAATTAACAGTATATTGCTGTTGCTGAAATTTACAGTTTTCTACCGTTTTTTATAAATACAGCAAAAAGCTGTTATTTTAAACCTTAACAGGAAAATACTGTTGAAAGGATTAACTGTTTAATACTGTTTATTCACACTTCTTCACAAGAGGTATATTTGCAATTTTTACTGTGAATTGTAAATACTACACCGAGCTATAGATTAATTTCCTTCTATCAAAATGGACGCAATATATTTATTTTCTAAACCTAGTGATTTGATAAATTAATCCTTGCATGTCATGTTATGAAACACAATGTTTTAAGATAACAAATAAACAGTGCCTTTAACATTGCAACTTAAAATGTTAAGACAAATAATAAAACTTCAAACTGTCTTCTCAAACCACATCTGTCTTTATTGAAACTAAAAAAAAATACACTTTAGGAACATGAAGGTTAAATAGGCAAAAAATATTGCATAAATATTTACATTAAGGCATTTAGCAAAGGCCATTTCCAATGTATATAAAGTGCATAAAATAGTTTTGGATAGTTTTAAATAGTTTTAAACGGAGAAGTGAAAACAATTCTGTTATAATTTCAAAACTGAATAAACAACCTGTCCTCTGAGGGAAATTGGGTCCCTGAACCTGCACCTCCCTCTGATTTCTCCTTCCAGACTGAAACTGCCACAAGGATTCTGTAAAGGGAAAAAAACAACATTAGAACAAAAGCAGCTCCAGCTGAACAGTGAACATTAACATATGGACAATCCTTTCTAAATATTCTCCATATACAAAGAAGTAAAGTAAAAGTATGAAGTAGAACTAGTATGAATCAAAGTAAGTCCTGGAATTACTTTAAGTACATGAATTCAGGATGTATGGCAGCAGCTTTATGTGTTAAAATAGTAAAAAACAAAAAACATGCTTCAGACCCATTCTGACAGTCTCACTAAAGTTTCCTTTTATACATTTTCAAATACTGTATATTATACTATGGCTATATTGCCTAGTAGGCCCAGCTAATCATCATTTCTAATTCAATATTTAATCAATAGTCAGTGTCAGTTGAAGCTGAAGCTGAAACAAAGAAAAAGTGACTGTTGCTGTTAGCTAACCTTACCATTCTAGTACCACCAGGCAAGCAAGTCAAGTTCATTATAGCCCGCTTAGTTAACCACATTACAAGAAAATGTTTTGTTTTTTTCCCATTTAGCAACTGTTAAGATCTGTATTTCAAGCTAATGTTAGCTGGCATATAATTCACTCACTGTGTGTCTGCCTGCAGTGTTTCTGTGTAATTTCCAAATCTATCTAACGTTATTCTTACAAATGACTTCAAATTTATTAAGTGATGGTTTTTGCCAATTCTAACGAGCAAAGCAGTAAGGCCCTCACCTCTTCATTGGAGATGGATGACAATCTGACAAAGCCAACTCCACTGTCCTTTCAACCATGTGATCTCAACTTCTTTTTCCCAAAATGCATTGCAAAAACTACGGTAAATTACAGTTTTGTTTCCTTCAAGCAATAATACAGTAAAATGTTGTTACAAACCGTTATAATACAGTAATGTCCTGTATTTAAACATGACAGGATCATACTGTTGAAATTCCCTTTTAAATTGAGAAAAAGAGGAAAACGTCTCTCCTCTCATTTCAAGGGCTTAAATTAAGAGTCGGTGGCTAAATGATGATTTTGTGAGCAAGAGGACAAATGGCCGAATGCGTTGATGTGATTTTCATGTCTGGGATCCAAGAAATGTTGGGAACCACAGCGATCTAAAAAGGTCAGGGAAGTTACTGGGAAGTTTACCATTACCCCAGATGGAGAGTTATCTGGACGACCTGCCGCTTTGAAGCTCACAGTGTAAAAACCTTTGCTCCGTTTGTCTTGAAAACTCAATGTGTGAGAGAGGACAAGTTTTCCTACATTTTGAGGGTAATACCACTAATAATAAAGATTTGGATAACAATAGTGTGAATGCTGTTTACAGCATTCCCACCAAATAAACATTTCATATACAATTCATGTCTCAATAACTGTGTTTACATTACTTTTTCTAATTTCACATATTTTACTGAATGCATAAATAGTTTGGTCTGTACATTAAAGATATACAAGAGATGGACGGATTTGACAAATTAAACTACTCAAAGACGAAACATAACTTAAATTGCTACATAAAAATGTATCATAGAATATGTATCAATTCTACAACATCAGATACTCAAGTTCTTGTTGAAATCGTTGCACGGTGTGTTTTTAGAACTTAGAGAGGCATATTATTATGGCAAGCAGATCTGAGACAAGCATGATTGGCAATTCAGTGTGCAAGTATTTAGAGAGACTGGCTCAGTGAGGTTACGTAACACAGTATCTTGTTTTGATTGTTTTTTTAGGAGGCAGGCTACTGCAAAAAGCTCTTCGATACTGCCAGCTATGGTAAGAGGGATAACATTGCCAAACAATAAGGCCAAGCGACAGGTACACCAAGAACAGGAACAGTTCATTGATTCATCAATCATTGGAAGACGAAGGCTGTGGTGGGACGGTGGGTAGTAACGATAATCATTGCCTGATCATCATGAATGTATGTATGTGTTTTTAATAAGTTTGAATTAGATAGAAGTGTTCTCTTCCGGCTGACCCGCTACTGGTACTTTAATGGTCTTGACAGAGACATTTTCTGACTTACAGTATGAGCTGATTACAAGTCTGCATAGTAGCCGATAGCAAGGTTAAGTTAACTAGGTTAGCCGATTACAAACCAAGTTTAGCTAGCTATCCTGTCTGTTCATCCATACTCGTCTGCTGTAACCGTTTTCTCCGACACCTGTTTTCCTGATGGTCACGTGAAGTTCGACTTAAAGCCTATATGGCTCTGTGTGGTTGAGTGTGGTTCTGAAGTTTACTGTTGGTCTTGATAAATGACTATCCACCACAGATTAATACTTCGTCTTTTTGTCTTTTTGAGCACTTCTACACTGCAGGTCACACCTACCCATTCACACACTGGTGACAAATTAAGTGTCTTGCCCAAGGACACATCGAACATGTGGCTGCAGGAGCTGGGGATCGAACACCTGACCTTCCGGTTGAGAGACGACCGACTCTATCTCATGATGTGAGGGCAATGCAGCAGCTGATGGCTGAACATTATTTGGACACTGTGACGATCAAGATGATGTATCAATGTTTCTAACATTTCAGTGATAGAAAGCTGGCTACATATAAAAGTAGATACTAAAGCCTATGTTGTAACCACTGAGTCCCATGCAGAAAGGTTGGGGATGGCTGGATATACACACCCAATATACACACCCAATCCAGTCAATTGTAAATAGCAACGTCTGAAAAATCTGAAAAATCTGAGAACTAAATGTGATTTGCAAAAGTCTCAACAAGGACTTAAGCTCTGAAAAGGGAACTTTGTGTGTTCTGTTTTTTCCACATTTTTGATGTATCACATCCTCACATGAAATCTCTCTTTATTTCACCTTCCTCCTCTTCTTACCTGTGTCTCTTCTTCCTCGTTATCCTGTAGATGCCTGGGTGTATCATAGCAAGAAAACATGCTTATCAAGGGATTTAATTCATGGATCAGCTTTTCGGCAACCGACATCGATCATCAAATCATTTAACAGTGAGATGATGACAGATGCAAGTCGTTTGACCTTTTTTCATTCAATGGAAACAGTGGCCAAGTAAATCCCTGGAATGTTCTAGTAGTGTTCCTGGTAATCCATCTCTATCATATGCTATGAAAAGAAAACATAGATACATCATGTTAAACTGGTTGCCTTTGTTTATCCAACAACGAAGCTCAACAAAGAACATTTTCTTGTTCATCAATGACACCAGAAGCACCCACAATTCACAACTCAGGTGAAACCTTTTGAAAATCCAATCAGGTGACTAAAGTAAAATCTTTCCAAAGAACACCTAGCTTTAAAAAATACCTCACCAGTTCTCCAATAAATCCTATTTTGTTAAGATGTATCTCTTTGGAGGATAATAATAATAATAATGATAATGATGCATTTTATTTATGGGCACCTTTCACTTCACTCAAGGTCACCTTACGCACACAGCAGTAAAACAGTGAGTGAAAACAAGAACACAATCAACTGCATGAAAACAGAAAGAAAAAAAAAACGCAATAGTGAGAAGGGCATGGTCAGACAGAATAAGCCAAGTATGTAACATTTGTGGTTCTTGACATGCAGCAGTGTTGGCTATGTCATTGCTCAAAAAGCCACAAAAGAACTCAGACAAGCTCCCTGAAAAATGTTACACTGAAATGCTGTTCATGTGTGTATTTCTGTGGCTCCTCCTTTAGATAAATGACTAAAAGCATTGCTCATCTGTTTGTTTTAGATGACAGCTGCATTATTGTTATCTTTTATGTTGGGGTGTGTTCTACGACTCGCACATTTTTCTCTTTTAACCAAGCAGAAACCTTCAGTGTTGAAAAGAGAAGTCAAAGTGGAAGTGTTAAAGTTCTGCAGTTCATTGAGGGTCCGCTGGCTCCAAGGACCCTAGAAGTCACATACACACCACATTCAAAACAGCCTGTTTTTACTGAAGAAATTACTCTTTATTACTAACATGTTTACAGCCTGGGAAAAAACAAAACAAATAGGGCTGATTAGTTATTGTTGTTTTGCCACAGTCATTGCTCTTGTCTTCTCTACAAATCGTAAAGACATTTTCCTTCCATAATCTGACAACGA
Organism: Labrus bergylta; assembly: GCF_963930695.1. Classification (NCBI taxonomy): domain Eukaryota; kingdom Metazoa; phylum Chordata; class Actinopteri; order Labriformes; family Labridae; genus Labrus; species Labrus bergylta. The sequence continues at coordinate 4,229,543 of NC_089197.1, forward strand.
CATGTACCAGCAGAATGGCCCTGCAGGTGTCCATAAGTCAGTATTTAAATATCTATGTTCTAATCTTTATTTATTTGCATGTATTTATGCACTGGTTTGACTTGGGCGTGTCTGTGGAGAAAGATGACATTTTTGTTGTCATTTGTTTATTTAAATGGCCTGGGCTGTTTTAGCAGGTGCGTGAGAAAGGATGGGAACAAATCACAGCTCACAGAGTGTAAGTTTTCAACCCTTTTCATTTTAGAATGTGTTGCTGTTGTAATGGTCAGTGAGATTTTTTTTTTCTATTCATGAAAATGATTATTTTACATAGCAATGATGGTTGATAATGCGACTAAGGAGTCACATATAACAAAGAATGCTCTCATTTGTCAGTAAATACTGGTTTCTCTTGTTGAACTAGGCAGATGAATGTCAATGTCAGATCGCCACTGTTGAGGAACAGCTGCCACTTATTAACTACCGAGCTTGAGAGAGAGAGACATCTAGCCCTGTGCTCTGTGGAAAGGTGAGAAACTTTTGTGTTTCTTTCTGTGGTGATGATCTAAATTATTTTAAATATGTTGAATATTGAAAGACATAGATTGTTTTTGCAAATCTTTTAATTTTTTTTTGCAATTTACAGCTGCTATGTGCCTTAATTAAAAAAATGTTCTCATGTATCAATAAATATAATAATATTCACCTCTTAAAGACATGGAATAAACAATCATTCATGTATTGTGAAGAAGAGCCAGTTACTACTCAGTTCTGAACCCTCTTCACATTACAAGCGCAAATGTACAAGATGGTTAATAATCTACTGCTTAACATAACACCAGAGCTTTTGGAGTTTAAAGGCCTCTAGATAGAGCATCAAACTTTACAATTAGTGTAGTGGCAAATTAACTCAAACAATTTATTCCTCAAAAAAAAAAGAATTGCCGGTTACAAAATAAGGTCTTATAAATATCACACGTTTACTAAAAGAAAACCTCTTGGATTCGACCAAAAACTAAAACCGTGACGGTCAGAAAACTGTTGCTGCTCGTCCTGCTCGTCTGAGTATTTATTCACCTGTACCCACATGGCAATTTACGCCAATTAGCTGCGCTTTACGACAGCAGGAACACTTTGCAGCAGCAGCAGGACACATAAACTGAGCACTTATAACCACACAGACCTACTATAAACACACAATGTTTCAATACTTGATAAATATAAAAATTTAAATTCATTCTAAAATTCAAAAGCAAAAACTCTATTAATTATAAACGTTTAAATACAAAATTATTCTAATGGGCAAAATATATTTTTATATTAACCTGTTGTCCTCTATGGCTCTAACAATTAGTTACAAAATATGTACAGCAAAGAGCATGTTTCAAACAAAGTGCACCTGTCAGAACTTAAAGTTGAGTTCATATCTTTTTATGCCGAAGTGCAACTTGAGAGAAACTTTGAAATAGAGTCAGATATTTGCGAAAAAGAAAAGTTATTTGTCAGTTCATATCATGAATCAGAGAGTGCTGATCTAACCTGTAGAAGAGCTCAAACTTTGAGTCATGTAACATTGTCTATGTAAAAAAAAAGAATGTGCCATATGCTTAGTTTTTGCTGTAATTCATAATCTGGACACCAAGTGATGACATCAGTTTTCTTTCCTTCGTCCACAGATGACCACTTCCAATAAAACAATGTTGATGGCAAAGGTAGCTGCTTTTGGCCTTGTCTGCTCTCTTGTTACATTCTGTCTGTATTTTGAGCCTTCATCGAATGTTTGCGGATCTACATCAGTTAAAGTGAAACATCATGTAGGCGTGGATCCAAACGAAAAGCCCATAGTCCTGTTGTGGTACTGGCCTCTTGGCGTGAAGTTTGATTTCAAAGATTGCCTTAAATACTATAACATTGATAGCTGTGTTCTGACTGCTGACAGATCCCTCTACAACAAAGCACAGGGAGTCATTTTCTACCATAAAAACATAGCCTGGAATCTGAATGACATGCCGCAGGGTCTTCGTCCAGCTTTTCAGAAGTGGATTTGGTTCAATGTGGAATCTCCGACAAACACAGGAAGGAAAATGGGGATGGACAACTTGTTCAACTTAACACTAAGTTATAGAAGAGATGCAGGCATCATAGTGAGGAATGAGCTCACCATCAGGGAAACTGAAAATACAGAGGATTTTGTCCTGCCCAAGAAGGACAAGCTGGTTTGTTGGATTGTCAGTAACAAGGACAAAAGAACTGGAACACTTGTGAGGGAAAACTATTTTGAAGAATTGTCCAAACACATTGATATCCGCCTTTTTGGTAGAGCTCACACCAGGCGCCAGTTGGGCTATAACGAATATTACCCAACTATTGGTAGCTGTAAGTTTTATCTCGCTTTTGAGAATTCCATCCACAGAGACTACATCACAGAGAAGGTGAATGGGCCTCTCGTGGCGGGGACCGTACCTGTAGTTTTGGGTCCTCCAAGAGCAAACTATGAGCAGTTCCTCCCCTCTGACGCCTTCATTCACGTCAATGATTTCCCCAATCCTAAAGCACTGGCAGAGTTTCTGCTCCATTTGGACAAGAATAATACAGAGTACATGCGTTACTTTGAGTGGAGAAAGTTTTACTCAGTCACTCCTCACCTCCTGTCAATCAACAACGAATTCACTCAGCCCATCTGCCTCGCCTGTGACCACATTTCAAAAGACCAAAATTTCCATGTGGTTCACGACCTTTTTAGTTGGTACTCTCAAAAGAAATAGGAACATTCCTCAAAGGTCAAACAGGGATTGTTTTTTACAAAGATTGTGTATCATATTTTTGTATGTTCTGCCCATTGAAGCCTACAAACTGTATGATAGGAAGGCATAAAGCTCCAGGGAGGAACTTTGTGTTGACAAAGCGAAATGATCAGTCCTTGCTGATTTTGTCCTGACCATGCATTAATATCATGTATTAATAAAAAAAACATATTTATGTAAATTAAATGTCAAATGTGCAATTTCAATTAACATGAAGCAGGACATTTTGTTTTAAAAAGTCTGTTTGCGCATGTTAATGACAGTTGAATGAGAAAATCATCTGCGGTTATAGAGGCAACAGCTAGCTAACAGTTAGTTTAGGTTAGCATATGGACTCGAAATTTGATCAAATCATTAAAAGTCTGGTTCATTACCTATTTTTTAAGCAAAGTTTTAAATTGTTAAAAATATTTGGCCTGCTGCAACAAACTCATTATTTTCCTTTGTGTGGTTTGATCCTTAATTATCTCCTATATGTTTGATTATTTCCGTTAATTAAATACAAGTTGGAATGAGTATCTTTGTGTGGCCTCCCTCTTTGACATTGACATTCTTGAGCCAGTTACAAGTTGAAGTCACAATTCACATTCAAAACAGATGTACACAGGTTTGATACAGATATAATACCATTTAGAAAAAAAAAAACATTTTTTTTCTTGTGATCTTTATTTGAGTTAAGTATTGTGGCCCTTTACTGAAGTTTGTGCTGTTCTGGTCATAACAACAAAACAAGACATGGTTTCCATATTTCTATCACTTATTCTAAAATACTTGTATTAGAAACTTTTTTGTAATCCATAGAAAACATTGTATAAAACCCTTTTCAGGACTTGCATAAGAGGTGAAAATGATAAGTTGATAGATCACGAGTTCATCAACAGTACTTCAATTAATACATTTGTCTTTTTTTAAGAAAAATGGCCATTTGCTTTTTTTATTGTTTCTATTTGCATTACATACATTTGTATTAAAATTCAATAAAATGTAGATTTGCAAGGTTTTCATCTGTTAGTTTCACGTTTTTCATTTTAGCTTTTTTCAATCATTTTCAGTTTTCCATGGAAATCATTTGCAACTTGATCAAGTCTGTCTCACACAGGGTCATCCGTTCACTTTTGGTCTGTTTGTGCATCACTTAGTTGATCCAGTAGAACTGGCTACAATCTTTTGTTTTCTGGTGTTTGCTTTGATTCAACTCTCTGTGAAAGGTTCCTTTTTGCTTTGCCAATGAACACACCCTCATGCAGGTGAAAGGTTGGCTATTGAGCTGCATAAAATGGAGGCTGATGCAAATATCTAGGTTTCAATGATTTGTTTTGGAAAGTTGTAGAAAGAGAGTCCTCACGACCTTTTCCTACTCATGTCAACACATGTAAATGAATGTACATGTTTGAAACATGGTTGAAAATTAGATTAATCTTTTAGGAATCTTATAAGTGCAAGTTGAACACATTACATTGAATTAGTTTTAAACTGTTGGGGGATTATTTTATTTCAATTTTTTTAATCCTCAAGGATTTATTTAATCCTCATATGTCAATGATTTATTATTTCTGGTGAAATTGAATTCCTTTATTATATTTTTTTGACATCAGGATTATATCTGTACTGAGTAACATAGCTGTCATTAGATAAAGAATACAACAGAACTTCACATTTCATTTCATTTCATCTCATTTCTTTTACAGGAACGATTAAAGATAACATTACAAAAGATTAATGACACAACCAACAATCAGACTAAACAACAACTCAGACCATCAGATGTTGGGGGAAAACTGAAATTAACACATATCGGGTAAGTTAATGGTTACCAGTTTGTCCATTCATCAGGAGATGTTTACAGTATATGCATGCTTGAAATGTGTGAAATGTTGACATACCTTACCCACAGGTTTACTACAGCATATCCTGACCGTCCAGTTTGATTGGTTGGCTCTCTCGAGTAGGTGTGGCATCAGTCAAGTGGCACACATGAAGACAAGAGGAACGCCAGCAGGGTTTTATTCAAATTCACTTGTCAGATATTTTGCAGGTGAACATCTACACACTCGCCTTCCCACCAGCTACATCTCAGCTCCAGAAGTCATGCAAGTACTTTTCTGTTCTCAATGTTACACTTGACTCCACTTTGTCTTAAAGAGACCTTTTGTAGTCAGTCTTTCATTTGTGTTTGTTTTTTGTCTCTCTCTCTTTTCTCCCTATTCCTCTCTGCAGACACGCGGCTCATGGTTGTTTAACAATGAGTGTGGTTCTTGTCAAGATTTCTGTTTGTTTAAAAGAAGGTTTTTTTCTTGCCACAAGTTTACGCTCATTGGTGTACCCTCTGGCTTCAGTTTAATTTAACCTCTTAAAGGCTTTATATGCGATTTTTCACACTTAAATGTAGAAATCATTTGGAAACCCCTCGCGAATAAAAGTTGTTTAATTGAGGGACTAGAGAAAAGAAGAATAACATACTGTACTCACTGCTTAACTGTGTTTCTAGATCACGCTCATTTCAGGTAAATTTACATGCAGTGTGAAGATACCAGCATAATAAAGATCACTAGCATTAGCATGCTAACACAACAATGCAGCGCAAGTTGTTTCGGTTTCATGCTGGTGCTCAAGGGCGACATCTGCTGGATCAAAAAATTGCATATGAAGCCTTTAAAGAAGGAACAAATATTATTCTGTACTCTTTTTCTAGCAGTTTTTTTTGGAAGAGGACATTTTTGTCCTTAATGAGGCTAGTCATTTTTTTCATTGTTCTATTGATCGATTAGAAAAAATTAAAATTGCATTCCAAAATTTGTCAAGAGAGAGGCTTCTTTGAAACTCGATGGGATAACCTTTTCTAACATTTAAAATGAACCTGCTGCTGATAGCAAAATAAATATGATTTTGACACAGGGTTCTTCTTTCCTTGCAGGTGTACGAAGGCCTGTGCTCCCGTTTTAAAAGTCATCCTCACAGGGAGTTTAATACTGGCTGGATTTGTAGTTCTGTTTTTAATGTACTACAAGTCACTCCCATCTCACAGATGTCCTCCTCCCCTGGCTCAACCAAAACAATGGGGAAAGCGGGTTGAATTTCATAGCACAGCAAACCGCACTGCAACAACACAAAAGAAGAACAAGCCCATCATGCTGCTGTGGATGTGGCCTGGAAACAAAAGGTTTGATCTGCAAGCCTGTGACACTCTTTTCGGGATTGACAGCTGCCATCTCACAGACAATAGATCCTTATACTCCAGCTCTCATGGAGTTTTGATTTTTCACAGAGGCATCAATGACGATCTCTCCAACCTCCCCACCTCAGTCAGACCGAGATTTCAGAGGTGGATCTGGTTAAACACAGATTCCCCTTCGAACACGCGCAGGATAGAAGGCATTCAAGGCCTTTTCAATCTGACTCTAAGCTACAGGAAGGATGCTGATATCCAGGTTCGTTGGCCAGTGTCTTTTAAAAAGAAGACGGATGAAGATTTTGTGCTGCCAACAAAGGAACGCTTGCTTTGTTGGATTGTCGATAGCAACGTCCTTCTCACAGAATCAAGGGAGAGCTCTAACTACTACAGAGAGCTTGTAAAACACATCACGGTGGATGTGTTTTTCTCTGCAGAGTTCTCAAAAAGTGAGGACTATTTCCTGACTATCAGCAGCTGCAAATTCTACCTCTCCTTTGAGAATTCAATTCACAGAGACTACATCACCAAGGCTTTCAATGGACCTCTTGCAGCAGGTACTGTGCCAATAGTTTTGGGCCCACCACGATTGAACTATGAAGATTTTGTCCCGGGTACATCTTTCATACATGTTAATGACTTTTCTGGTCCCGCGAAACTGGCTGAGTTCCTCCTGAAGCTGGATAAAGATTATTTTTCCTATGTGAGATACTTTGATTGGCGGCAATTCTACAACACAAGGCCTCATTTTACCGAGGAGAATTATGAGTTTGTGCATGGTATTTGCCAGGCTTGTCATTATTTGAGCATTAACAAAGTGTACAGAGTTGTTCCCGATCTGTACAAGTGGTTCTTTGGGTGATGTTTTCACACATTCAGTGATTTTTGTAGCTGGTTAAAGTTGAATAAGTATCAACGGTGCATTTAATTGTCCAGAGCAGCAATGTTACTTTTGGTGGAACGCATTTAATTACTTAAGGTGAAGCATTTGGGGTTGGGAAGGGAAATATTATCATTGACCTCTGATAAAAAGACATTTCTCCAGACTTCTCATGCACAGATAACAGCCGTGCTTTCAATCTCTTTTTGATTTTGCATTTTTTAAGATAGCCTCAAAAGCAGGATTTGATTTCCCCATGACCTATGAGTAAAATAACACATTTTTCAGTGACTTTTTATTTTATTTCACCTGTATTTAATTGATATATTTATGTTTACCAGGGATGTTCCCTGGTAAGAGGAAAACTCTTTTCTGAGGTTGGAGAAGTACAGTTTTCCACTATACAGCGACACTAATGTGTGCCATAGTGATGACCTTTATAGAACTACAATTATGATGTTGTTTGATAACTTCATCATTTTTTTTGCAATATATGTTCTAATTTCTATTCACTGGTGCAAGACCGAAATGAAGACAAAATCTCTAGTTGTCTTCATGACAGATGCAATTTTTAGAACACACTACAATTAAAATGACATGGTATTTTATTGTATTGTTATTCTGGAGCTTTTGAAGATGATGTTTCTTTAGAGAGTAAGAGTTGTATTTACACTACTCTGTGTCATCATGGGCCCATCAGGAATCTAAACGTTTCATCCTGATTTCTGTTAATTTTTCAAATGTGATGTATGTTTAATCAAGTGTGAGGTTGATTATCCACCATGACATGTTCCAGCCTTTTTAAAAAAGCATGATGTAGTTGGTGTATTGGTTTGTTTTTTACTTTACATGCACAAAATTATCTTAAACAAAACAATGGTTTTCCATATTGTAAAGAAATATAATTTTTCTATGAAGTTTGGCGTTATATATGCTCACGTAGTAAGCCAATCAGGTGGACTCTGCAGCTGGACTCAAGACACTGCAGCTTTTAGCACTTTTGATGTTGCCCCTTTTATTTCAAAAATAACTGTTGAAGAAGGAGGGAACACCAACCTGATGGACCATGAATGTGTAAATGTGCAGTTTAAAGTTTGCTACTGAAATTTAAAGAATGAAGTCTACAATTCTATAATGATAAATAATACTGTGGGTATAGCCTGGTTGCCCCATGTTTTAGGGTATATATTCTTTCAATGCAATCCTGACAAAGCCAGTCCTCTTGTGCAAAGGCTCTGAATCCTCAGAGTTTTACCACCTAATGCAATGACAACATTGAGTCTTTATCCCTTTTGCACATTTAGATCAGAATTTTTATGAAATGTTTGTTAGTGGCTCCATAGCTCCCAGAAGACGATACTGTTACTTGAGAAAAGATTGCTAATGAAAGAAAAAGATTAATAATGATATATTAGTGTAGTGATAAGTTCATAATATCTGTGAATTGATTATAGGACCTATACTGTTTAACTGTTTTCCAGCAGGTGAACAGCACCTGTCACTGGAATGTTGTTAGTTTTGAATCCATTAATTCCTGTCATTACCTTTTGTTAAAGATGCTGAACAAGCCATCTTGTCTTACCTGATGGTAAACTGGTCTCTTAACCTGGGTAGATCACCATGGTAACTCTGCACTCATAGTCTGGTTATATTTAGAGTGCTTCAATGCAAGCAGATCATTTATTCAGAATTATGAGGAAGTCTAAGAACACGGCATCATGTTCCTGCTTGGTCCTGCAAAGTCCGGGGAACACGGTTTTGCAGCTAAAATGCAGATAGGCTAATAAAGATCTATAGGTAGCCTATTTATCATCGATACATTGATTTGACTTCTATTCGGCCCCATACTAAGTATTTAATGAAGTGAAAGTATACAACCTTATTGCACTTCCCTTTTCCATATGGTCCTATTTTAAGTAGTAGTAAAGGTTTTAATCACAATTATTTTCCTTTAGACTCTGACTTCTCATCATAACAGTCTGGATGAAGCACGCACGCAGCAGGCCAGAGCGTCTAAACGCCCCCCGAAACCTCAACAAGATAGTCTGAATTAACAGATAATGTTGATAACCATAGTGATACAGATGAACTCTAACTCTATCTCTAAGCAAGCCTTTAAAAACAACAACCTGGGTATGTTGACCTGGCTTCATAGTGCACCCCTCTTGTTTTTATTTTCTTTGTTTCCAAAAGTCTTAAAGTGTAGGCTACACACACACACACACACACACACACACACACACACACACACACACACACACACACACACATACACACACACACACACACACACACACACACACACACACACACACACACACACACACACACACACACGCACTAACCGCTATAAGACAATATACAGAAAACGCCTCGGGCTGTTGTCACAGACTCAGACATGCTCCCAGGCACAACACAGGCAGGCCTGCACGTTTGCAGCTTCCCTGTATTTCTGAGAAAGAAGAAGAAGAAAAGAAAAGGATCATCTAAAGAATTGTTGTCGTTCATGAGGAAGGACTGTAAACTTTTTATTCTCCCTACTTTCATTTTCTTGAAACTACAATACGTTATAAATGCTCCTCACACACCCAGGGCCAGAGTTACATGTGGACTTTTTTTAAAGCTCCGCCCTCTTTCCAAATATGGTCATGACTATTCTTCTTTGAATAAGGAGTTCTTTCTTTCTTTCATTCATTATTCCTTTTTTTTCTCTCTATTTTTCCTTCTTACTTTGTTTTGTGTCTTTCCATTTTCAGTTCCTTCCTTCCTTCTCGTTGTCAGTTTTCTTTATTTTTTTATTTTTACTTTCTTCCTTACTTCTTATTTGTCTTCTTTCTCTGTTTATCTTATTTTGTCAGTTTTCTTTTCTTTCATGCTTTCTTTCTTTGCATTCTCTCTTTTTTTGTATTTCCATTTTCAGTTCTTTCCTTCCTTCCTTCCTTCCTTCCCTTTGTCAGTTTCTTTATTTCTTTCTTTCCTTGTATTCATCCATTCATTTTTTCTTTCTCTTTCTCTATTTTTCCTTCTTCCTTTGTTTTTATTCTTTCCATGTTCAGTTATTTCCTTCTTTCCTTCCTTCCTTTCCTTTGTCATTTTGTTTTGCTTTTATTCATTTCTTTCTTTCCTTGCATTCATGTAGGCTATTCATTTTCCTATTTTTCCTTTTTATTATTGTCAGTCTGTTTTTCTTTTTCTTTCTCCTGTCTTACTTTATTCTTAATTTACTCCTTTTTTCTGATTCTTTATTTCATGGCATTCGCTATTACTTCCTCTATTTTTCCTACTTTCTTCCTTGGCTTTTTATTTATTCATTCCTTTATTTGTCTTTTTCTCCCTTTTCTTTTTTCTTATTTATTCAGTTTGGTTTGCATTTCTTTCTTTCTTTCGCTCTTTCTTGTATTTCCTTCTTCTTCTCCTTCTTCCTCTGACCTCCTCTCCTCCAGTCCATCTCCTCCCTGTTTCATCCCCCTCCCTCCTCCACCACTGTCTGTGTCACTTTATCAGCGTATCTCTAATGCCCCTTAATTCAGGGCCAAGCAGCGCTGTCACCCTTGGGTCCTCGTGTCACCGTCACATCCAGACAGACACATGTTAGAGGACACTGGGAGCTGTCCATCCTCAGAGAGAGAGAGACAGAGACTTGTAGAAAAAGGCTTATCAGGGCAACCTTGCTGGTGAATTAGTAGACCCTTGAGTGATAAGGCGAGGCAGGCCGGGCAGACACAGTGAGAGAAGAGAGAGGAGATAGGAGGGGAGGTGATGTAGTGACAGCTGCTGAAGGGGCTGCGGTCCTGTGTCACTCTAACTCTCTGTCCCTTCAGGAAACTGTTTACACTGTAGCTCTGAGCTACAAAAGAAAACTGTCCTCAAATTAGAAATAAAAAAATCTGACATTTTAAACCGAATAAGAAGAAACCTCCCTGAAGTGGTTGCGTATCCTTTTCGCTGTAGACCAGCAGCAGCAGTTACAAATACTTGTTTGACATCTTTTTTGTTTCTCTTGTTGTTTTTAAGTTAGTGTGACTCCTCATTTCCACATGCACGCTACGTTCCGTCAGCACAATGGTTTTTGTTCCGGCGTGCCCTGCATCAGTATAGGGCTGCATGGTGGTGCAGTGGTTAGCGCTGTTGTCTCACAGCATAGAGGTTCCTGGTTCAAATCCCCATCTGACAGAATCCTCTCTGTGTTTGCTGAGTTTGCATACTCTCTCCGTGCATGCGTGGCTTCTCTCTGGGTACTCTGACTTCTCCCACAGTCCAAAAAAATAAATATTGTGAATGTGAGTGTGGCTGGTTGTCTGTCTGTATATGTCAGCCCTGTGATTGACAGGTGAACAGTCCATTGTGTAACCCTGCTGCTCACCCAATGACAGCTGGGATCGGCTCCAGCCCCTTGAGACCCTGAACGGGGAAAAAAAAGCGGTATAGAAAACAAATGATTCAGCTCATCAATACAGACTTTCAGTGTGAGTCTATTACTATTTTTTTCAATTTCATTTCTGGGATTTTTTTGTGTCTTTATTGGAGAGATAGGACAGTGGATAGAGTCGGAGATCAGGGAGAGAGAGAGATTTGAGAACGACATGCGGGACAGAAGCCAGATTCAAACCCGAGCTGCCCGCCTGGAGGACGACAGCCTCCGTACATGGAGCCCGCGCACTAGCCACTGTGCCACCAGCGCCCCCGTACTTTGTTCTAGAGGTGATGGATAGTGAAATAAGGAAATTAACAAATGAGTTATTTAGTTGTGTCATTAATGCACTAATGTTGAAAATCAGCAAATTAGAGTTGTCTGTGGTTGTCAGGATCTGCTACTTCCACAGTTTTTGGTAAAAAGAAATCAGCCTCTAAATGTCTTCATGTCACTTCAAATTGATCCAAGTTAATTTCTCCATCATATTTGTGCAGTTTGTCAAAACGGGGACGACACGTTATCTCATGTGTGGTAGTGAACTTATCCGCTTCCCTCCATCAAGCGGAGCAGACATGAGCTTCTATTTTCTGTGTGACATAAAATATCAAACATCAGGGCCTTCTTTTCTACTCGCCTTCTCATCTCATCCCCGTCACCGAGACTCTTTAACATCAGCCACTCTTCATTATCAACTGCCAGCCCCCACAACACTGTGTGTGATGCACATCGGGATGGATATCCACTTTTGGCTGAGAGAGGCGTGGAGTCAGCTTCGATCGACCCCGGCTGTGGATGAAGCGCTCTTGACGTGAATCAGGCCTGTCAGCTCCTGTGACGGCTGCCTGTCTCATCGGCCCGGCTCCTCACCGCTGACATGATATGATGGGAGATGATACCCAACAACAGCACGTTGGCTCTCAGATGTTAGCGGGGGGCCCCAGGGCGTCAAAAGGCCCTGACAGATGCCACTTTATAGCTTTAATCCCAAGGTCTTAAAACGGCACTTGACACAAATTGAGGTTGTCTTTTGTCTGTTGCAGAAAGAAGAGAAAAAAAAAACAAGAGAGGGGAACTATAGACAGGAAATCTTGCACTTTCATTTTGCACTTTCCGCTCCGTCTTCTCTCTGTTTTCACTCTGAGCAGCTGAAGGTTACGAGTTAGCCTCCGAGGTGTGTGTGGGAGGGGAGGGGAAAGGTTGCTATCATTGAAAGACATCTTGAAAGTTCCTTCAGTTTACAAGAAATCAAACACAGACACTCAGTAAACATGTTGTTTTTTAACTCTTGAACAGCTTTTTTTTGTATCCAGAATTAATTGGACAAGTGCGAGAAACAGACTGAAGTGAAACCTCTACAGAAAGGATGAGTGTTTAAAGTTTGTATTTGAGGATCATTTATTTCCGACATATATTCTTTACCTTAACAATAGGCCTTTTCATATCATAAATTGTTTTCATAATGAACTTTTTTTAGTGTTTCAATCAAAACCTTTGCATCTACAGCTGTGGAAAAATATGGGTAACACTTTAAATTAAGGTGACATTAGTCACCATGACTAGCTGCTGATTAGCATCAGACATTAAGGAAACATGTTGAAGTGCTGGCTTCTCTGACAACAATGCAGCAGCCAGTATGTCCTCCTTCTAACTTTAGATTCTGCTCCTGAATGCTCTGGATTTGTTTGGACCAGAGAAGGTAGGCGCTGGTTTTAAGGCGACCTCACAGACGGCCGTTTTGGACGCCCCTCGGTTTCCCAGATATGAGAGCAGTCATCAGGTCAACAGGTGTTGCAGCGATGGAAGCGGGTCAAGAGAAGTGGTTCAGATAGAAGTGATTGTAGCCGACCTAAAAAGCCTCTGCATGTTTCTAATAAGCTCCACGAGCAGAAACGTGCTCAAACTAGGATCAATATTGGAGATGCTTTTGAAAAATGGAGAGAGGTTAGAACACAGAAAGGTTTACAGACCCATGCAGAGCTGGATAAACACTGAAGCTTCAGAGTCCACCACATGGTGACCTGAGTGAGCATCCACTCTAGAGAGGAGGGGGGGGGGGGGGGGGGGGGGGGGGGGCACAGCTCTCTATGATGTTTAGAATTTGGACTGCAGTACCCATTTTAAACACTAGGTGTCAGCGTTACATACAGCTCCTTTAAAGTGATTCAGCCGTTTGCAAAACATTCTAAAAGTACCCTGAAGTTTATTTTTTTCAATGTATGAAAAATGACCACTAAACATCATCAACATTTCTATTCTCATGGTGTCAAGACTTAAAACAGGTCATGTTGTTTATCCTTTATCATTTTGTTCAACGCTAGCAAAGAAGACATCCCCAAAAGGTTTCTGTGTTTTTTCTTGCACCTATAAGATTTCCCGATGAACATTTGAAATATCACTCAGGAACATGTTTGTTTAAGCCGAGCACCATCAGAGCTACACATCCGACAAATGTGAGCCTATAATGTGATAAATGCACTTCTCATCACATGATTGCACCATAATTACAAAAGAACAAGGACAGAAATCAAATCTCAAACGTATTATAACATCTGTCGATTGCAATATCAGTATTCCTTGTTTCTATTAGGAGTCTTTGGGATTGTCCATAAACATTTAATTAATTACATTGAACCTTCATTACTTTGAAGACAGCTTCGCTTGAAATCTTAGGGATTATGATAAATGGTGTTTACCGGCTATAGGACACAAAGACGCGTTCATGAATTGTTGTGACTCTGAGGGGAATGCATGGGGGAAGAATTCACACCGGGGACAAAGGGCATGTAACTAAATGATGTGACGTCTGAACAGGAACACATTTTATTCGTGTGTGTTGATTTTCTTCAGTGTGAAACACATGAACATAATGAAACATTATACCTGTGGATAAGGATTAGTTAATACTGATGGTCATTTTACATCGCAGCCTCTTCCATCAGTGTGTGAATGTGTATGTGTGACCTGTGGTTTAAAAGTGCTTTGAATAGTCAGAAGACCATAAAACAACTGCAAGTTCAAGTCTAAGTAAGTTGCCTGTTACTGGATAAAAAGTAAGGAAAAGTAAATTTTTCAAATAGGCATTTGAAGTCTTTATTGGAGCTTGTAAGATGTGTCTTACATGTAGACATCTGGGGAATGATGAGACCACCTTAAAGGCAGGGTTGCTAATTTTCTCCTGATACACTTTTTCAGATTGTGGTTGAAGTTGTCTTTAGGTCCTGACAGAAATTAATAACTCATGTGCTCTGCAAAAAAGGAACAAAGAAAATCCATCATCTGTATCAGTTTGTAAGCCTGTAAAAACTTCCACCAATGTCTGCCATGACTTACCAATCCGATGAACCAATCACACGCCTCCCTGTCTCCCTGCTCGTTCTCATTTATGTACGAGCCCACACTCAAAGAGGTGAGCTGATGTCCGCTTCTGGAGCACAGTGCTCATGCATGTAAGTGAGGGGGCGTGGCTTTTGAGGGAGCACAGAGGGGAGGGGGTGGGTGCAGACGGAGCACTGAGGGAATGCTACTTTAAAAATCATGCTAGTTTTCGACAATTACCAACCCTGCCTTTAACCGGGGCCTACGTGTGCATGCTGCATGGGGTGACTTTTTGCTCAAAGCACGAGTGCAGCACTGATGCTTTGGCAGTAGTGACGTTAACAGAGCATAGTGAGAGATGGGATATGAGGTGGCTCAAATAGACCGCCGAACTGGGAGGGTGGCTTTTTACAGTAAGAGTGATGAATAAAGGGTCAAGTTTGTAAAAAAATCCAGCTCCAAAATCCAAATCTGTCTGAAGTATCTTGCAAGTGTTGTTCCGTTTAGGAAATGACAACCATAGCCCTCGATGTCTTTAAACAGGGGTGGGCAACTGGCGGCCATCAACACATCAACCCTCAACGTGGCCCTCAACTACATTTTCACATATCAATTAATTGGAAACATGAAGAAAACATGACAACATCTGCCGTGAAATCATGAAAACCAGAAACATGCCCATACTAATATTTGATCACTGGTATATGTTGAGTTAAATTTGAGACATAATTGACTGTAATAGTTTTTGTATTCTACAATTTGGCCCTCTGGCAGTGAGAATTAAATGAATGTGGCCCTTGCTGTGACCAAAGTTGCCCATCCCCGTCTTAAAATCAAACATAACCATCAATGTGATATGTGTTATATATCTAAACATACATTTTCATGAGTCCACTATTTCTCATGCAGAGACTCTCTCCTCATGCAAACATGGTTATTTCATCCCGATGCCTTTTCTCCCCATTATTCACTTGTGAATTTTTACCTTAGTTTGCGTGGGTTGTGTGTTGGGGGATTATTAAGTAGATATCGATTGTGATTTGATTAAACTCTTGCTAATTTGCTCCAAACCAGCAAGACATTTAATCAAATAAAAATCAATAGTGTCTTAAGAGCCCTTGCTACATCCCTGGAATGGGGGACTACAGTGAAGGTGTTATAAATTACCGGTCGGAGCGATACAGTCGATAGGATAATGTTGGAGGAGTGAGAAATGGACAGAGACGGAGAGAGGGTGAAAGAGGGGTGGGATACAGAGGATATGTCACTCCTATAGCACACAGGGAGGATGGATTTGTGTCCAGTGGGGAACAATTGGCCTTGGTGTTTCAATTCCAGTGTCTGTTGAGGAGAATAAAGAGAGTTATTTGTGTCTATTGTTGCATGATCTGTGCATTTTCTTTTACATTATAGGAAAGGGAAATTACAAAATCCAGTATGTAGAGATTATTTGGATTTAATTCTTTGAGGTTAAGATGAGATTTTAAGTTTCAGGTGGTCCTTATTGTTGCCTCATGAATCTCACAACCCTTTTGTAATGTTTCTTTTCATGGCCTGAACACTGATGATCATAAGAATTACCCGTTAAGAAAGGACTTTTTAAGGACTTGGTAACACCAATTTCAGCGACTCAAACGTGTAAGTTTGTATTGGGGGGGTAATCGTTCAGTGTGTATTTTCAAATGGCAACAAGCCTCAAATTCCTACCATTGTAAAAAGATGAATCCAAACTCCATGAGGGGCCCTCACTCTGAAATTTTGCTCATTTAGAGTCTGCGCAGTAGGGGTCGGCTGGAAGGTGCCGTGGTATCGCTCTGGCAAGAAAACCACAGATTTAACTCACCGATAACACGTCAAAGATCTCTCAGATCTCGCAGTCCACAGCAGAACAGAATATCGTGTTGCTTTGACACTCATGACTTTGACTTTTGTGTTAGTGTCTGTTACGTTTCCTCTCATGTTCCTCTTCTGCTCCGCTCAACCGGTGCAAACAGCCTTGCAGAATCCTCATCTGTCAATAGATCTGTCAATCAAAGCTTTCTAAATAACTAAACTCATCAATGAACACTCTGGCAAAATAAGCATCATAAGATCCTCACCTGTGAGAAAATTGCACTTGACGTGTATTTGGATTATTATTATTATTTAAAGTTTAGATCCATGTCCTTTTTTAGGGTAAGGGTAACATGGAGGGGGCGGGGCTTACCTTTACTTCAGCCAGTCTCAAATCTTGAGCTGTCCATCTTTATATTTCTATGTTTCAGATATATTGGGCATTGACAAGCTGGCCATGGTAACATGTGCAATATCCATGTTCGTGTTGTGAAGGAAAAACATGTTGAAGATTTTCCCCAGTCATGAATATGGCAGCAATATTTATGTTAAAGTCTGAAACTGTGTTTTTTTGTTGTATATGAATGTGGCACAGAAGCTTCAAGCAACCGTTGCTTTTTATCTAAATATTTGACTTTCACATTAATCATTACAACGACAGACGAAAGGCACTTCTAAATTTCTCGTTGAAGTATTTCAGGAACAGTTTGCAGAAGGAAACTGGCAATAATCAATCTTAAAAGTATGATGACGATGGGGCGCCAGATAGTGTTTGTATCGCGCGCCATGTGCAGAGGCTCTAGTCCTTGAAAGCAGGCGGCCCAGGTTTGATCCTGACCCTCGGTCCTTTGTCACATGTCATACCCTACTCTCTCATCCCAAATGTTCTACTCTATCCATGGTCCTTTCGCTCTTTATTAAGGCATAAAGCCCATAAGATAACCTTAAAGAAAGGATGATGGGTTCCCAGTTCAGCTCAGTGGTTGGAGAATGTAAAGGCTGTTGTCCTCAAAGCCGCGGCCATGGGTTCGAATACGACCTCAGCCATCTTCTGCATGTAACCCTCCACGCTCTCCTCTGAACATTTCCTGTCTCTCCTCAGCTGTTCTAACCAATAAAGGCAAAAATACAACGAGAAAAACAAAAACAAGAAAGTGTAAAGGATGATGTCACTACATGCATACGTCAGCTGGAAAACAACAGAATCACCATCGTCCTCTTGATGAAGAGTAGACAAAGGCAGACATTGTTTGTACTTAAACACATGATTGTCTTAAGTTCTTCTCTGTTCTTTTCACATTGAGCTTCAGTTGATTTTATATAAAATGATGTTCATGTTTTGTGCAGCAGGAGAACATGTGATCCCACCGTGTCCCGCTTTTAGCAGCGATGAGGTATTAGTGATTTAATTGTGTTCATGAAGCATAGCCAGTTCAAATAATGCCGTTGTGTTTACGCCGTGGCCCGGCGGTAACCTGAGAGTCACAGGGTCACCGTGCACGTTAGATGTCAATTACACCTCCTCCATATGTCCCCGCTCCCCTCCTATTTATCTTCATCCTCCTGTTTCACACCGTGACCTCCCCACAGGCCCAGCAGGGACAAAACACATCAGAGCTTCATGTAACACACACACACACACACACACACACACACACACACACACCTCCTGACTTTTAATAATGCGTCCATGTCCCATGCCAACATTGCTCTTCTGTCTATCATATTTGTTAGTTTATCGCCACGTTTTACACTGCTGGGAAATCAGTTTACCCGCGGGACTCAATTACTCCAGGTAGTTGTGATTTGGTGCGTTGCCGTTTTAAACGTGTGTCATAGTCTTACATTCAAACATATCCATTCATATAAAGACTGATTTATTAACTAAGCACTCATATATCTGCACACAGAAACATTTATTTTTCTAATGGTTATAAAGTGTGGATTTAAGCCGTGATAAATCAACATATTATCCTGGTAAACATGTCGTATACAGTTCATATGCTGCAGAAGAAACAGCTCCATACATCTAAATGTGTCATCCAACTGCACGTGTGTTTAAAATAATTGTCCAGAAAAACAGGACACTGGTGGCAGAGAGTCCTAATTAAGAGATTTCTTATGAAGGACATCAAAATAAGAATACGGTGGTATTGCTCACACAGGCCCTCTTTCCCATCTGGACAAAATGGCTATTGTGGCTCATTGTCTAAAAATAGGGATGAAGACAAATTATTATCATTTGCCAAAGCCCATGACAATAATGATGAATGAACACTTTTTTTTTTTTTTCCTTTTTCTGCAATGCCCTCTGAAGTCATTGCTTAAGGCCTTTTTTCCCCCTCAGCGCTCTCTCCGTCTTTCGCCCCTTTTTCATCCAACCTTTACCAGCGACCATTGTAAAGTAACATGATATGTTTTAGTAGATTAGTAGAATATCACTTTGATAAATATCAGAAAAGAACCCATCAGTAATCTCCATCATTTATTATTTTTTTTAAACCTGAGCCCTCGTTCGCTCCTTCTGCTCCATTGTCACACATTTAATGGGCACTGTGTGTGTTTTGTTGTGTGCTTGTGTGTGTTTTTAAGGGGTTGATGTGTTGATTGATCACCAATTTGGCCTGACAAATTCATCACATTGCAGCAGCACTCAGAATTTGGGTTTAAAGAGTCCAAATCTCCTACTTGTTTTACCTGGGATGAAGCTAGTTAATGTTATGACAACACATCTGGTTGACATTTTATTTTGTTTTAATCCATTTAATAAAAGAAGCAACTTCCTGTGTTAAAAAGGAAGCCAAAAAACTGCAGATTCATGAGTATCCACTTGAAGCAGAATCCCCATTAGGTCCCATTTTTTCAGCAGAAATGAACAGTTTTACAGCCTGGGGTGGGGGGTGGGGGGTTGTTCATAATTTGGACCCTGGCTAATCTGACTGGAAGGTGTGTGTGTTGTGTATGTTAGCCAGGAGGCTTGAGGCCAGCCTCAGCTGTTACCAGGTTACCAGGTGACTAAAAGTGAAAGTTAAATTTTTTCAGCTTCAAAACTCTGCTGGAGAAACCAATGGATGACGTCACTGAGACTATGTCTATGTTATATTCAGTGTATGTGCTAGACGTCAACATATTTGGACAGTAGAGGCTTTGTTGGCTCCATCTTGTTGACAAGCTGTTGTTGTATTGACTTCAGACTTAGATATGAAAGTCATGAGTCAGATGTTTACTCTAAATCAAGACGAACGATCATTGATTTCATAGACTTCATCACAGTTGGACTTCTTGTTTGGCTAACATTGGAGTTTCCCCCTGCTGGTCATTTCAAAGAATGCAGGTTTAAGATGCTTCATCATTAGCTTCACTTTTGAAACAAAGCGTCCTTTTTTTTATGACAAAGGACTAAACCATCAAAACATCCTTATTAAAATACAGAAAAAAACGACAATTATGGAGTGCTTTGTTTATTTAAACTAATATGGATTTTTGCCATTGTGTGTGTGTGTGTGTGTGTGTGTGTGTGTGTGTGTGTGTGTGTGTGTGTGTGTGTGTGTATCGAGCAAAGGAGGCGAGCAAGAACAAGAAAAGGAGGAGAAGGAGAAAAGGATCTGGGGGTTCAGAGTCAGTTCAGCTGTGCAAGGCTTGACAAATTATTTGTGGAATTGTTGCATTCACAGTCACTTAAATAGAAATCTGTCAGAGCGAAGGAGCGGGCCGGCCTGAGCGCTGCGTACAGCGGAGCAGCCCGCTCCACGTCGCTCCACCTTCTTAACAACCGCCCCAACCACCGTCATGCACTCCCCCCTCTCCATCCTTCTCCCTCCATTTTTTCTTCTGCTTTTTTCCACAGTCACTCACTTACCCAATCCACCCCCCCCCCCTTCCCTTGCTCTCACCCATCCTATGATGATGGATTGAGCCTAATGCAAATTTACAACCATTTTATATGTCGATGCCTCCCCCCCCGGCCCGCTGCAGGAACATAGCTCAACATCACGCTTCCAAGATGTCTGCCTTGACACAGCCGGCATCATCGGCCTCCTCTCAATCTCCCGGGTTCACAAATCTCAGCTGGATGGAGATTAATGCCCCTGTGGGCCCCCGTGGCTGCAGCTGCACTCTGTCCACGCTCGTGTCTGTGTGTGTGTACGCCCTGAATGTTCATACATTATGCCCTGACCATGTACGCAGCGTCAAGAAATCACTCCTAGATGGATCCCAGGAAGAATAAAGTCACCGCTTCTCCCATTTGACCCGTTCATGTCTGCTCTTTGTATGGTGATGGGCTTTCAAGGGGGTGCGGGGGCATTTCTGCGTGCCGGAGAGATGTATCCCCCAACATCGTTGTATATCACCCCTTCTGGATGAAGGGATGGGGGGGGGGGGGGAGAGGGGGGAAGAAAGGAGCCAGTTTTTCACCCTATCAGCTTGGAAAGGCAATGTTGTGCCCTTGTAATTGTGTAGGTATCTCATCTATCAACAGTGCCACCCTGGATAATAAATATAGAGTACACAGGCAGCTCCTCCGAGATTTAAAGAGAGGGTGTGTGAAGGAGTGTGTGTTTGTTTGTGCACGTGTAAGTGTGTGTGTGTGTGTGTGTGTGTGTGTGTGTGTGTTGAGAGGGAAAAACTGGAACAGGTGCCTTTGCCTTGATGAACTACCTTTCTATGTTCTTGAATGAGTTCATGTTCTGATCTGATGAAACCTCAGAAGCTCCTGTGAAATGCACCGCCATGGTCAGTGTGTCGCAGGCGAGTCGCAACCTCGTTAATTAGCACGGACCGAGTCGGGACGATGTTGTCTTAAAAGTTCAATGACATGAGGAAGAATAGCAGGTTTTGATGTTTGTTTCAGATTTTTTTTAAAGGAAAATCAGAAAAGTTAAAAACACCTGCACTGATATTTGCCACGTCTGAAGTTAATGCTTTTTTGTTTTTGAAGTTGGGTTTTAAATCGGGATATGACGACGGCCTAGGCAGGGATGATTCAATCGCTGGCTGAGTTGTGCTGGATTGCCAAGAACTCTGGGCTACTGCAGTTACGCAAACAGCTCTTACACCTTATGGCCTCGGGGATTGGAGGAGAGGGAGTCTGAGTGTGACCTGGAGTAGAGGAGATGTTATCACAGTGGAGTGAAGGAAAGTTGTTGTTGGCTTGAGAAAGCGCTCCTCGGTGAATTCATGCGGAGGTGTCACTGGGCGAGAGAGGCGGGGTACAATCTGGATTGGTCGGCAGTCAATCACAGGGCTGACATACTGCACTGAGACAGACAAACATTCACAATCATTCTCACATCAAAAGGAATTTTAGACTCACAATCAACCTAACGAGAATCTCTTTGGAGTGCTGGAGGAAGCCGGAGTATACAGAAGGGAACCATGCAGAACCATGTAGAAGGTCCGCATGTTTGTCTGATTCCACTTCGACCGAAAGTTAGTTTCAGTTTTCAACAACCGTCATCATTTAGAGTGATGTCACTGACAGTACGTCCATGTTTTTTTTGTGAACACTTGCCAGCGTAGATGTGTAAATGAGAGAGTGCTGCTGCTCTGTGGAGGACAAACCAACAATGACTTGAGATGGATCCTACTAAGAAGAAATAGATGACATTTAAAGGAATAATATTAGATTTTTTGATCCAGCAGATGTCGCCCTTGAGCACCAGCATGAAACCAACTCGCGGTGCATTGTTGTGTTAGCATGCTAATGCTAGTGATCTTTATTATGCTCGTATCTTCACACTGCATGTAAATTTACCTGAAATGAGCGTGATCTAGAAACACAGTTAAGCAGTGAGTACAGTATGTTATTCTTCTTTTCTGTAATCCTTCAATTAAACAACTTTTATACACGAGGGGAGGAGTCAGCCGGCCAAGTCCATGTAAACACGATGTAGGAAAACATCACAGACAGTGGGACTCGGGTGTTCCACTCATTTTAAACAGTCATGACTCACAGAGTTATTTTCAGAGGATAAACTTGATTTATGCTACATTTATGTATAGAATGTCGTACATTCAGCCTTTAAGATCCTTTTTCTGTGCCTGAACCTCTTGGAACTGGTGAAACCCAACCATTAATGTAAATTGGTATATGGAATATGCATTTAAGCATGTTGAATCAAGCTGTGATTTAATGGTCCCTTATCTCCTTGCATTGCATGTCATCTGTTTTGACACTGATCATCTTTATATAATGAGCAACACTGCATGTATAATGTAACATGCATACATACATGTTTTAATTAAAATGTATGATGGGAATTTTCCAGTATTGAAAAGGTAGATTTGGGTTGATTGTGTTCCTGGGTGCAGCAAAGGCTTCATAAGCAAATTCTAAGCAGTACTTCTCCCTTAAAGGTGTAGTTATAAAAACCATCTTTTGTTTTCCAACTGTTTCACACACAGAGCCATGACATGTCCAAGAAAGTCCTTTGCATTTAAGGGTGTGAATCCCAATGGATGGCGATAAAACCAGATGTGATAAACACCGTGCCAATGAACTCAGAGCTGCTGCTGGTGACTGTGTGGGAGGTATTTTTGTGTTTGTGGGTGGTGTCATCTCGACTTAATTGCAGCCAGAAGTGTGTGCAAGTTGTCAAGTATGTGTGAATGCGTGTGTGTGTGTGTGTGTGTGTGTGTGTGTGTGTGTGTGTGTGTGTGTGTGTGTGTGTGTGTGTGTGTGTGTGTGTGTGTGTGTGTGTGTGTGTGTGTGTGTGCTGACGGTGGGGTCAGAGGGTGTCATTCTTGTGTTTACACTGCTTGCGTAAAGCATCACTCCTAAGATGTTAGCATGTCAGGCCTCTTCATTACCAGCGTTAGACTAATTAGCATGGCCATGTTGACTCTGGGTGTGTGTGTGTGTGTGTGTGTGTGTGCGTGTGTGAGTGTGTGTCACATGTGCATTTGTGTTTGGGCGTTTACTATGGTCGACTGTGTCACATGAGTTGTTATGGATGTCATGCAGGAGCTGACAGGCAGCCTGTAGTAAAACATGGAGTCTGGCAGTTGACAGAGAGCAAAGTCTGTCACAGAGATATGTGCTCTCTCTCTCTCTCTCGCTCTCTCTCTCTCTCTCTCGCTCTCTCTCTCGCTCTCTCTCTCGCTTGCTCTCCACGTTTAGGCCTAATTGGAACCTGCAGAAATCTCCCCTCCCCAGGATGTTTGTATACAAACATATGCAGGTTTGTGAACATTTATGTCAATTCTAATAGAGCTCCTTCACTGTGTTACATGATTTAAGGTTTTAACTCTACACCTGGGCGTATGAGATCACTGCATCATATGCTACAGCTCCTCTATGAGTGCTTACACACTTGCTCAAAACTCCTGACGTTTTCAGGTTCAGCTGAATTTTTTACATGTCAGCAATCTAGTATTTTGCAGAAACTCTGAGAATCAGTGCACGATCAGACTGAATGCAGGTGACCAGTACGATCTCATGTGCATGTAATTAAACTGCTGCATTATATTTTCTGTTCTCCAGTATGTTCTTCTCCACTCTATTGGACGTACTGTGATTCTGTCGACACATAGCATTCATATGAGGGCAAATATTCTATTTAGCATCGTATTGCGGACTCTGTTGCTTCAATGGCCACCTTCACCTTGTTCTGCTACGTCTTGATTTGCGTTGGAAAAATTGCATGACTTAATCCTATAAACATTTTTTTGTTTCTCTTTATGTTGTTTTTGCTTCATCTTTGCTTGCAGTCATACGAGTAGAAAAACCTACACTATCGTGATACCTTTCATTACTGACATCCATGTGCAATACAGAATACTGAGAGGGGGGGCATGATGGAAGGAGCTGAGGGTAATAATAAATGACGGGCTGATGTGCACACTCACACACACTCACACTCACACACCAAAAACACAAAAAGATGAAACATTCAAAAACCCTCATGTCCGGACTAAAAGAGTGTTCCCTCTCTCTGTTTTGTCTCTCTCCCATCTTTCAATTTTTTAAGCTCTGTCTCTGAAAATCAGTATTAATTTAATACAAATTTCTCTCCATTTAACGACCCCATTTGGAGAATTTGCGTTTGATCCTCACCGGCTCGGCGAGGCGTGAAGATGGCAGGACGGGGAAGGGAAGAGATGGATCCGTCAACGTGTCACATAAATATCTTATTAGCCAGTGATCTTATCATCATAAAGCAGCCCATTTATACAGTTAGGCATGTCATGTTGGTCAATTGCACAAAAAAGGAAAAAGAAAAAAAAATCCAACTGCATGCAATATTAAACCTTCAAATGGAGTCTGTGAAGCTCTCACGTCCTGTCTTCCTCTCTCTTTCTCTCTCTTTCCTCTCCTGGATGTGTCTGTGATACATCTTATAGTTCTTACTTCCCCCCCCCCCCCCACACACACACTCCTGATCTGATTTTAAAAGTGTGAGATATCTGGCTAAGACTTGAGGACCGCCCCCGCCACATTTTTAGTCCCAACATTGCACTTCAAAATGAACGCCAAGTATTTTTACATAAACATCATCACTATATAAACATCATATCAAGTTCAAGATGTCTATTTGAGCATCAAACACCTCACTCAGAGAGCCTTAAAGGGGACATATTATGAAAAATCCACTCTTACAGTGTTTTTAAACATATATCTGTGTAACCTGAGTGTCTACTGACCCACAAAATGTGAAATAAACCCATCCAGTCCTTTGTTTGTGGTCTGCATAAGTCTTACAACACAGAGAAAAATGTGATGTGCGCTCCTTGTGATGTCACAGTGGGATTCTGGTAAAAAAAAATCCCCTGCCCTCCCCTGGTATCTCCACCCATGGACTCCACGCCCAGCCTAGAGCAAAACTTTGGCGCAGGATTGCCATTTTTATTCTCTCTACAGAGGAGTGATGTCTACTGGGAAAACTCAGGGGGGGGTCATTACATTTAAAGAGACACACACACCAAAATGGAGCGTTCTGAGAGAGCTGGTTTATACAGGGTCACCTCCTCTGGTGCTTGATTCATGTTATATTTTGACCAAAGCACAGCACAGATGTTTCATTTAGACCACAGGGGGTCTGTTTGAAAAGGTGGAGGAGGGGGATAATACGTCCTCTTTAAATTCACCAACATGCACATACCGAAGTATCCTTCAATGACATTTTAGTGTGTTAATGTAAAACAATATCCTGTGTTACAACAAAAACCTAATACTTTTATGTACAGTTGTGTGCATGTTTTATAGAATTAAAGATGGCTGATACCAAAACAGAATGTTTCAAATAAACTGCTCCGTCAAAGAGATCTCAGAGTCCCCTCATCCTGCTCTCTGTACATCTGTTAGAGTGAAGGGAAAACAAAAGGAGGAAATGGGTTGTCATGATGGTGATAATAAATATAAATATATCAATGTAACAAAATAATAATTGGAAATAAAGATGATGACCAGATGAAACCTCCACCCACACAAACAGATCCCCTCCCATTGGGTCAGGGGATTGTTCAAGACTCATGAGAGGTCGGCAGGAGGTGACCCCATCAGCTGGCCCCCTCTGCAGGGTCTGGGGACAAATGAGGTACAGGGGCAACCCTAAAACACACAATCACAAAAAGAAATACAGGAATTACAAAGTCAGGTGAACCCTTAAAGGAGGGAAGGGGGAGTGGGAGGGGAATTTACTTATTTATTTTGTCTCTATTTTTTATTTTTTTTAGCCCAATCTTCTCTTAAATTGATTTCTTACATACACATGAACACAGCCCTCCAACATACAACTTTACAAAAGCTTACGTCATTAGTTCCTGCTCACTTCTGTTTGTTTTATTTTTACCCTCTTAAGTGTTAACACATATTATCACCTCTTTCATGTTTGTCTTGTCTCTCACTTGTCCTGTTCTGTTCTGCATCACTTAAAAAAATATATTCTCAGTTTGCTGATGGCAGTAAATGAAGCATGTTAGTCGATTAGAAAGGTGAAAAGACTCCAACAGCCTGAGAAAGAAATGATGTGAAGGAAGAGGAGGATGCCCAACAGTTGAGTTGTCATTCACTTTATTGTTTGTGGATGAAAAACATATTTGAATACTGTATTGAGTAGCAGCCATTCTGCTACTGTTTTAGTCCTTGAAGGAACTCAATGGACAGAAGTGAGGACCCGTAAGGTGCTGACTGACTGACACAGATTGAGCTCCACAGGCAGAGTGAGGCTCTCTCAGGTGGACAGATGAAGCCCTGACATCTGGAGTAGACTGATGAGACGATCTGAACACACAAGAAAAAAACATGTTCACTTGAAGATACGCTTGGAAAATTACTCAGACTTCTGAACAGCCAACTTTAAGTATCACTGAAGCAGACGGAGTGAACTGGTGAAGCTGCGGTTTGGCTGCAGACTGAACGCAGTGTGTTTAGTGGAAATAAAGCATTAACTAGAGAGGGCACGATCAGCTTCAGAGTACATCGTGTGGACAGAACGCGGCACACATGGATCCTATGGAAACTGAACACAGAATGTGGCATTGTGAGAACAGACATTTTAATTAGGGACTTAAGTGTAAGAGTCAGAGTTTTGGCTGAAATGAGTAAATACGCTGTAGTGGACCAGCTTAGGCCATTTCATTTGGATCAGTATTTAGAAGGATGAAAATAATGGAGAGGATTTGTAAAGGGCTTTAAAAGAGAAACTAAAGTCATGTAGTTCACATGAGCTGGACAACACAAGCATGACAGTTATAAACACTTTACAGAGAGCACCTGCTACATACGCAGCATATTGTTGGATTTGACGGATCAGGCACAAATTAACCCCCCACCCCCACCCTCACCCTCACCCCCACCCTCCGATAGAGGAAACCTTTAAGAGACAATCAGAAGATGTAGCAGGACGAGAACGAGAGCGCAGAGAGCAGCAGACAGACTTGGAGGATTATTATTCAGTTATCAGAGCTCTGTGGAGCAGAACTGACATGGACAGGAGCAGATTTCCTGCTTCTCATACTTCCATCTGCCACTTCGCCATGCAGAGGATACATACGCACACTCTCAGCAGGAAGACAAAACGCACACTCAGAAAGGCAAAGCAGATACAGAGAGGTACAGAATCATGGAGTAGAGTGCTGAAAGGTCAAAGGAATGTGGCGTCTTCTTCTGCACATGTACGTATATTTAAAGTTCCTCTTGGTCAGTAAATAAATGAAAAGCAAATGGTTGCATATTTTTTGCATCTTAAAGATAAAACAAGTAATCCTGATAATTGGCGGCGATTGGTGAGGTCAGCCCCAGTTTTGATTGTGAAGCGAAACATCAGCATCATCACAACGCGGCGCATAAACAGAATCTCTTCCTTCTCATCAGCGTCCCTTCCGTCTTTCCACAGTCCCCCCCCCCCCCCCCCCCTCCACTTCTAAAGCCCTGAATCTGTCTCATTATCTTGTTTTGATGTCGCACTTTATCAAAATGGAACTTGAGAGCCTCGGGCCTCGGAGTGCATCTGAACTGCGGACAAGAAGAAGGAGAAAGAAGAAGAAGCAACAGCGGAGAGAGCACCCGCACCGACTCGGCGCCCGCTCTGTTCACAACAACAAGAAAGACCATCACAGCAGAATGCCCGCATGTATGGACATCAATTATTTTTTAATTGTGAAAGAGTACAGTACACTAATTAAAACTTGTATATCTTGCCATGCCAAAGGCAAAATTAATAATTGATATTTTATTAATATTCAAAAGTAGCACTGGGAATATATTAAAGGGATTTTGTGGTTGCAGAAATGATCTAATAGTCGGGTGTGTGTGTGTGTGTGTGTGTGTGTGTGTGTGTGTGTGTGTGTGTGTGTGTGTGTGTGTGTGTGTGTGTGTGTGTGTGTGCGACCTGTTTCTGATGAATTAGACTACTCCACCCCTCTATTAGCCGGGCCTGGACCAGTTTAGCCCCAGAGAGCGGCACAGAGGGGGGATAAAGGGGATTTGTTTAGGAGCTTTGTGGGTAATTTCACTCTATTCAATTCAAAAAATTAATCTTAATATATCATTTTTAATATTCCTGAAAAAAAGCAGCACACCCTCACTCAGCTAAGCCTCGCTCTGACTCCACAGGAAAAAAAAAAACAGCTGGTTTGAAAATTGTGCCCCAACTTTGTTGTATTTTATTTTGTCTAATTAGAAACTTAAACCAACAATAACTGTGACGGTGTCTTATTTTAGGGTTGAACCTGGTTTCATATGAACGTGTCTCTTTGCAGTAAAACCTCATATTCCTTTACGTTTAAAGGAAGAGAGCGTCCTCACGAGCTCGCTCTAACCCGCTGATCTCAGACATTAATTGGACTGAGAATTTTGTTCCTCTTGACATATTACCAAACTTGACATTTCATCCTCCTCCCCCCCAAAAAAAAGAAAATTAAAGAAAGTGAGAGGAAGAGAAAAGAGCTGATTTCAGACTTGATGTGAAACGTCTTGACCTTTCTTAGGAGGATGATTCTTTGATTCTTTGTTAATTGATATTACTTTAAAGAAATCACTGTCCATCGCAGCAGGCCTGATGTGATGTTTTTGACATTTAAAATAATAAATGATTAAAAGTGACATGATCTTAGATGTTCACTTTAGTTTACGATCCGATACGATACACTTTATTGTCCCCTGGGGCAAATTTCTCTCGGATTCAAAGTGCTGCCAAACATTCAGCTGCTTCCACTAAAATCAATAAATAAAAACTACAGAAAAAAAAACATCCACATGTAAAGAGAGAGGCACATACACATTCAAGACAACACGACGTGTATTGCACATTACCCATAATGCACGAGATCTGCATAAACAGAGCATGAGAGATAAGACAACAAATTTAAGTAACCCACGCAGCCTTACAAACATTTTTCCAAATTTACCTAAGTGTGTGCAAAAAAAATATGTTTTATTGAATTGGCTTTTAACTCTGAATGAGAGCGATGAGTTATTGTGCCTTTTCTTGGTTTTATCTTCTTCTTAAGTTTTTTGATTTATTTTTTTTAATTGCAACCACTTCTTATTGAGGACACTGCTGTTTTTAAAAATGTGCTCAATAAATAAATCTGGATTGGAGTTAATTCAAAGTTTTTTTTTTAAATTCTAGTTTTTTTTATTATTCATATTTATTGTAGTGGTAGAGTTAGGAAATGTATTTTATTTTGAAAAACCTCCGCCGATTGCACACATCCCTGATGTGATGTTTTTGACGTGATAATAAATGATTAAACATTGAAAAATCTCTGCTCTTCACTTGATGTAATATGTAAAGTTTTTTTATGAATTGTGTTTTTTTAAATATTAGGACTCGTTTGTGTTTACCTGAAACTCTCACATAAAGAGCCGACAGTGATTCTTTTGTACAACTTAAATAAGTGTTGTGGATTTTTCACAACGTTTTTTCCACAAACTAAGACGTTATAAATCATATCAGTTCTAGTTTCATGTCAGGGATGAGTTGATGAGCAGATCAGAGAGATCCGCTCGACTTACAAAAATGTCTTCAACTTTTAGGAACGCTCATGTGAGTCATATTTTGTGCACATCATTTTTTCCGTATAATAAACACAGCGGCCTTAATGAGCGTGACAATAAACTTTAAACCTTAACTGTTGAATGTTACATGAAACACCCTGTGTGGCATCTACACTGATGACGGTAACCCCTCCCTCCAGACGTTACAGAGTCCCTCTGGCCCGGAAAAACATCCACAACATTCATTCCCTCTGAAATAACCAGCCTGAACAAAGTCAAACAGACACTTTCTATCAGCTGATGTTTTTGGCAGTCCACTTTTAATGTCTGAACTTTGTGTTGTGTTACTCTGACAGGGCACGATAAAACGCACAAAGGACAACCAATTTGCAACAAAAGAAAAAGCCAACAAACAAACCAGAAAAAGACGATGAAACATAATAGTGATAATAGTGATAGCTTCGTTCTGTGAGGAAGGCACTGAGGACGTTACCGAAAACGAATCAGATCAGATGCCCGGCTGCCCCTCATCAGGACATGGCCTGGACAGAGACATGGAGGGAGAGGGAAAGGGGGAGGGGGGGGGGGGGTGCCTATTCTAAATGGCATGGTTACAAAAATATAAATAATACAAGTTGTGTTTTCTGTATGAGTCGTGTCAAAGGACAATTTCTGTCACTGTCGGGACGGACAATAAAGTTTATCTAATCTAAAAACTTGCAGCCCTGTTGAACACTCGATTCATAACTTTTAGTATGACAAACAAAAATGTGAGTCTTAAGGAGGCATTAATCAGTTTATTGGTTCCATCACCCCAAAGCTGTTCTGGTGTTCTGCTCCCTGATTGGTCAGAGATCAACAGATTATAACACAAAGCAGGTATAAGCCCACACCTGATAGACCCCCAGCCAGCCTTTTGTTTTAGTGTGCATTTATATGTTAGAGAATCCGCTAACGCTAACCCAACAACCAGACGCAACTCATTCTTATGTATCAGCAAACACAGGAAGTCAACGTTGAACATCCTGGAGTGCACATCACTCACGCTGGGTGACCTAAAATCAGGACAATACAAAGATAAAATATAGAAATCTGAACTTTTACTTTTTAATTGCATCACTGATTTTATTTCCTGATTTAAATGTATAAAAATCTCGATCATGATGTGAAGTGGGAACAGTCTTTCAACAAACATTTTATCATTGGACAATTTCCTCGCTGATGCCGCGATAACTATTCCAATAACGCAGATGCAGAGCCCTCCCGTTATACCAGCTAAGAAATCTCGTAATATTTTTTGCATTAATAAAGAGGAAGTTTAATCGTTTCCATATCAGATTATCAAAAAAATCTGAAGTCTAATATAAGATCTCGCTCGGCATCAAAAGTTACATCTTAAGCACTTTTAAATATTCATACAAGTGATAAGAAACATGCTGCTTCTGTGTGTGTGTGTGTGTGTGTGTGTGTGTGTGTGTGTGTGTGTGTGTGTCGCAGGGTCCTGCACGACCACATCATCTCCTCGCCCCCTTGCTGTTGAATATTCACGTGGGGGGGGGGGTGGGGGGGGGGGGGGAGAGAGATTGTGCTAATCTAAAATTTCTAATTAAAACTATTTGGTCGGCGGTATCACATAAACACTATTATTGTTTAATATCGTTCACTGTCTCATGGAATGATCCATCATCCTGCCAGGTGCTGCCCCCCCCCCACACACACACACACTCCTCCTCCATCTCCCCCTGCCCCCGCCCTCCACCTCATATCATCTCCCCTTTAAATAAAAAAATAAACAAAAAGATAATGACGCCACCTTTTTTTTTTTTCTGCTTCCACCATCTCAGCGTCTTTTCTCTCTCTCGCTCTTTTTTTTCAAATGATGCCGGGGCTAAACAGAGGGAGGGTGGGGGGGGTGTGGGGGGGGGGGGGGTTGTGCCTGTGTTTGGTATTTTTTTAATAAGCGTCCTCAGTACTATTGAGTGGGTCCCTTTGTTCATATGGTAAGATTAATTATGCTGTCAGCCACTCTCAGGGGCTGCTTAACAAAGATTCAGTGATATAATGGCCCCGGCCCTGCGCTTGGCAATCACAATCACAGGGAGACAATTTCAAATCCTCCAGTCTACACACAACAGCGAAACCCTCGGACCCGCCCCCCGCCCCCCCCCTTTTTTTTTCATCCGACATGCGGTCACTTTTGCTGTTTGTGATGACGGCTGAACGCACTTCTCCTTTGCATCCAGGCAGACAAGTTTCACCTCCCGCTCTGCAGTTTGATTCTTCAGCTGTCAGTCATAACTCTCTGTTCTTTAACCTGTTAGCTAAGGTCTGCTTCAAGGACGACACACACACACACACACACACACACACACAAGTAATGAACGACACACAGGGTTTGTACTCTGCATTTGTTTACAGCTCTTCATCACACGTCTACACACTCAGATATTTCCTCCCTGACTTCTGTATTAAACCGAGGTTAATTTTGCATCGCAGATTGAAGATGCCGCGGCGGCATCATCATCGCAAGCAGCACCAGTGAGATCGATGTTTTTGTCATAGTCCATAGGGGATGAGCGGCGGGCGAATTGATAGATTCTGGCAAGTGCTACTCAGGCAATTTTAAACACAAGATTCCTATACATATATATATTTTTTTTTTAATCTGTCACTGCTCAACAAGCTTTCTGCGAGTAAAGCCGTATATGTTAGAAAAGAGATGAAGAGGATAAGAAGAACGAGGATCGTGTTTTTGGTTTTGTAGAGTAATGTGTTGGCAGTGAGGGGATTGGTCAGATTAACACCAGACAATATGCAGACACATCTCTACATCTAGCAGTAAATCTGTGACTGATGGTTCATGTGGATGTTCTCCAAATTTAAGGCCGAGTTCCGGCCCGGATCAAGATAACCACGATCAAAGATGGAAGACGTCAGAGTCGAATAGAAAGCCTTTGTTGTCAATGTACAACTAAAGCCTTGAGTTTGAGTGCAGCTGTGTGAATACTCTGCCCAAATGTTGATCCTTTAGAACATATTTCCTCCTGACCTGAAGTGAAATGGAGCCGTACTATATTTGAGTTTGTCAGGAAAACGGCGTCCTGTAGCCTGTTCACCACCGACTATAGGTCAGCATTTTGATGCTTTCTCCCAATCTAACCATCCAATAATATCATTTCTTTTAACTACTAAAAAAAAAAAAAAACTCAGTTTCTTTGTCACTCCAGGAGTTAGACACTCGTGTTGCCGACGCCATGTTTGTTTTGCTGAAGCGTCACTTGGCTGAAGGTCTTCAGCAGCTGCCAGAAACCGGGGTAAGACGTATATAGTTTTCCACTGGGGGCTGTGCGCTCAGTTGGTAGAGTCGGTCGTCTTTCAACCAGAAGGATGAGGGTTCAATCCCCTGCTCTTGCAGTAATATCTCCGATGTGTCCTTGGGCAAGACACTTAACCCCGAATTGCTCCCACTGCTTCGTCGGCGGCGTTTGAATGCGATAAGTTACTTGTGATGGCCTCACTACATGTCATCAGTGTGTGAATGTGTAGGTGTGACCTGCAGTGTAAAAGCGAGACAAGAAAAGTGCTCTACAAGCTCAAGGCCATTTACCATTTATCATTTTCACTGAGTTCTTAACCCTGTTTCTGAAATCCAGATTTGATGTTTAGATGCACAAACACCAAAAACAGGATACTTAAATAACCCTAACCCTAATATTGACTTATTTTAAAAGTCCAGTCTCACATATTTAGGTAAAATAATCTTGCTGTAGTCAAGACCCCAGTAACCAAGACCAGAGTGCTCCAAGACAGAGACCAGACCAAGACATTTCGGGATCGAGACTGAGACAAGACCAAGACCAAGACCAAGGCAAGGGCGAGAGAGAGATGAAAATTCATCAATGTGTGTGCACTCACTTAGACCGGCTTTGAGTGGTGGTCTTGACCAGTCTTTCGTTTCAAAGACGAGACCGTGATCTTTAAAAAGTGGTCTTAAGACCAAGACCAAGATTACTGTGGGTCATGGATTTCTTCCTTGATGTATCCTGTCATCTCTGCTCTCTGTGTAACATTTACTGGACAGCTTGATGCAGTATTAACTGTGTGTGATAAATACAGTAACATGTTTTACACACATATACACACAGTCCATGTCTGAGTTTCTTTGTGACACTCTGATGTTGTTGCCAGTCAAATGTGCCAGAGACCCTTCCCCTGCCCTTTGCCTTCATACTGAAACAAATCAGAGAAGAGGAAACGACATCATGACCAAACACAAGAAGCAGGACTGATGTCAGAGTAATCATGATGAATGGAAGGCAGGAGACACGTCGTCATCTCCTCTCCGTGTGATAAATGGTGTAATATACTCTTATTTAAGAAAAAGGATTGTGGTGATACTGCATATCATACGCATTTAAAGAGCAATCATGGAGTATCTATTTTCACTGCCTTACACTTCAGTAAATTTAAATCGTTATCATGTCCCCATCTGCATGTTTTTTGTGTGACTGAAACAAGTCAAATTCAAGTACAAGGTATACATGTGATTACTTTTCCAAATGCTGAGGTAACCTCTTCTCCTCTGGTGCATGTCCCTGGGGGAAGGGGGCCTTCTGGCTCATACTGGGTTGGTCATTTTCTCCAAATACACTTTTTAAGATTCTGGTTGAAGTTGTCTTTAGGTCTTGACAGACATTAATAACTCATGTTCTCTGAAAAAGGAACAAAGAGAATCTGTCATCTGTATCAGTTGTAAGTCTGTAAAAACTTCGACCAATGTCTGCCACGAGGTACCAATCTGATGAACCAATCAGGCGCCTCCCCGTGTCCATGCTCGTTCTTTACCTCTTGCGGGCTCTAGCTCACACTCAAAGAGCGTCAACGATGACAGAATACTGTGAGTTTACTTACCTCTGAATGAGACATGAGACGACTTAGTTTCTACACAATGCAAGCGATGAGCTGAGGTCATGTAAATGAGGGGGCGTGGCTTTAGAGGGAGCACAGAGGGGAGGGGGTGGGTGCAGACAAAGCACTGAGGGAATGCTACTTTCAAAATCATGCTAGTTTTAATAGCATGAGTACTTGCCTAATAGAACTACAGATTAAATTTAGCTATATTGCTAATTCTTTCATATCTACATTGATGAATATGGCTGATGTGTTGATTACGGTGCACTGACCTAATCAGAACCAGAATCAGAATCAGAAATACTTGATTAACCCCAGGAGGAACTCTGGTCATATCATTTCCCCAAGAAGACAATATAAAAGTAAGAACTATTTAAATATGTATAACATTTAAATAAAAATAAGCAATTACTCCCAAGTGAGAGAATCTGAGGAGTACAAAGCTACGTACATGGGACAGGGAATTGAATATATGATCTATATATATAATTATAAATATAACATGTGCTGTGTTGTACAGTGTAGATATTGCTTGGTGTATGTATAAGGCTTAATAAGACTGTGTTACCCAGCTTTGTATCAATATCGCACTGAACATGTGTCTTAACAAATTGTTGAACGATTTACTACGGTGACTGGAGCAAATAAAAAATTACAAAGTGTGAAACACTTTTACAAAATTTGATACAAATTTACATTTTGAGAACATATTTTACATTTTATAAAACAAATTTACAAGATGAGAAACACTTTTACAAGCGCTGAGACAAATTTACAAGAAGCAGAACACTTTGACCAGTCTCAAATTTACAAATGACAGAACCTTGATGTAAAAGGGAATGTACCAAATGCCGGAGGTGACCCGGAAGGGATTGATTGAGGTTATTTTGTTTGTTTAGGCAGAATGTAAATTTGTTGCCAATTTTGTAAAAATGTTTCACACTTTGTAATTTTGCTTTGCACTTCCCAGCCACCGTAGTTTACGAACAGATTGCACAACTGTAACAGGTTGAAGCGGGCACAGCGGTTAGGGTAATTAAATCAATTAAATCAATAAGAATAAAATAAATAAACAGACTGTAAGTGTTACATATGTAGGTGTTCTTCTTCTGTCATTATTCAGGTTCTACTTGCTATCTGTCCATACAAAGCTGTTTAGGTCTCCTTCTTTATGATTCTGCATAGACTCAAGGAACAGTCACCTTTTCTAAAAACTTTGTAGGAGGAGTCATAACGTCACTTAATGAACAGAAATGAGGCTTTTGAGAAAATGTGAAAATGTCAAAAATGACACAAGGAGAGCTTTTCAACAGGCCGCAAAAAATACTTTTCATTAAAGGAAGAATGTGCAACTTGTTGATCCAGTAGATGTCGCCCTTGATCACCAGCATGAAACCAAAACAAACTTCCTTTTGGCCACACCTCCTCCATACTGAAGCCTCCGCTCTCCTCCAGAGACACACCTCCAACCCCTCTCTACTCGCGTTCACACGAATGAGTTATCAATTAGAACGCACCATAATTAAGCATCATTAAGCGAAGGCGGCAGACAAAATGATCCTTTGCTGGAGCTGCAATCACCTGTGGCATTGTTGTGTTAGCATGCTAATGTTAGCTCGTAGCTTCATATTGCACATAAATTGACACAGAATGACCAAAAACGCTAGCATGACATCCAAATAATCAGTGAGTATGTTCTTCTTCTTTTCTCTAGTCCTTCACTAAAACAGCCAGCCATGTAAACACGGATCCGACAACAGTACAGCTGGTGGGACTCGAGCTTCTCACTCATTGTAGACAGCATGACTCAGAGAGACATTTACACAGGCTATACCTGATGTCTGATATATTTATGGGTTTATATTTATGAGAAAAATTTTACAGTTTTGCATTGAATGCAGCGTTACTTGTTATCAATAAGTGAAAACTATGGAAGCCCTAAAAGGACATGCGTCAACACATTTAATCTAACTGAGTTTTTTATGATAAACCAGTAAAGCCCTGTTGTTTTCTCTGGATCTTGATGTATGTATCTTGTTTTCTCGCAATGGCGACGCTAATGTTCTCGTGACAAGGAGTTCAGGATCTCAAGAAATCAACTCTATATCAGGGACAACTAGCGTTAAAAATCCTGAGATAACAAGATATCCAATCTAATCTAAAATGGACGTGTTATCGCAAATAAAATGTAAATAAGATGTATTTCTGTATGTCTGTTTCGGGCTTCCATAGAAAACAGGTTTTGTTTTAACACCATAAATCTGAAGCACCCGTCCGTGCTCAAAGTGTTAATAATCATATTTACTGTTTGTTTCCTGAAGTGTATATTGCGCTCTCACTGTTTTCCAGTTAGAGTTATACTTAACATATTCTCTTTTTTTATCCTCCTAATTATGATTCAACCTTGGCTTTTCTGTCCACCTCCCCTTCCTCCCTCCTTTCCGTCCTCTACTCTCTTAATGAATGTTTTTTTGTTGTCTTCTTATCATCATACACTATTTGTCATATATGCGTTTGTTCTTCTATCACTGATATAAATTACAGTCTGACCCGAGAAACTTTAAATGGTCTGCCGCCATCGCGGACCCTGTAGGAAATTAATTGCTGCCATGACAGATGATTGCAGGCGACATTAAGGTCATTAAGTTGTGCATACACCATAATGAGGTAGGAGCCAACACATACGATTGGTTGCCTATTATTTACCAGACTACAGAGGTTGCCTTGTGCTATTTTGCCCTTGATACAGAGAGAGGGTATTTTTTTTCCTCGCTTGGGGAAAAGAAAGCAAGAAGAGAAAAGAATGAGCAGAAACATCACCTTTTGTCTTTCTGTGTCACACACGGGGGGGGGCGAGAGAGAGAGAGGGAGCGGGAGAGGGAGAGGGGGGAGGGGGGATGGCTGGTGGTGGGTGTAGTGGATGTGACAGTTTTAAAGAGTCTGAACATGTAAATCAAAAATAGTTTGGGCCTTAATGGATGTGTTTTAGCAGATCTCTCCCAGGCATGGCCCCCTCATCCGGGCGTCCCCGCGACCCAGCTTGCCTGTTTGCCGGGATGATGTTTACAATAATGGGGAGAGGCAGTCCAATTTCACCCAACACGCCAGGCACGGCATGCCACCTCTCTCTCTCTCCGCGCGGCCCCCTGCGCCACATTTGAAAAAGAGATGAGATTGAAAACAACACTAACTTCATGTACAGGCCGTGACGCGCCGAGAGAGAGGCAGAGTCGTGCCACGGAAGAGCATCAGACGCAATTTCACCTTGGCAGGGCGCTTGTCAAAATCAAGAAATATCACACTTTGTTTCTTTGTCTCTTTCCTCTTTCCCTCTTTGTTTTCTCTTAAAGTGTGTTTTCTATTCTCAGAGTGTCACTCACACATGCAAACACATTTTCATACAGAAACACGCAGACACACTCACACTGAAGGACCAGATACACTTCACTCAAACACAATATGAAGTCCTGCAGGATCTAAGAACCTGATATATTCCCTGAATGTCCGGGTTTCGTTTTTTTAAAGGTCTTTGCCTTACTGATACGATACAAATCCAGGTAGGTCCAAAGTCCAGGCTGCAGAAGTGTTACACATCCTCCCCTAAGTGTCCTCCCATTATGATCTCCTCTCCCGGCCCCCTTCCCTCACCTTGTATTGTACTCCTCAATGTTCTGTACTCTAATCCAGACCCTGGTCCTTCACCGAGGCACCCTCATAAATAAGGTCAGCGTGGACAAAGAGAGGAGATGTAAAGGGAGGAAATCACATCAGAAGGAATAAAACCAGGTTACTTTTGTACGTTTGTAGGACTCCTCATTGCACGAGGGGTCAAGCGCCCTTCGTTTTGCTCTGATCTCAGGGGAAGGTGGAGAAGGTTGAGTGGAGAGAAAGCCAAGTTCATTTTATAATAAAAAAAAGAGAGAGAATGAGGGCAAGGATTTCGCTGACGATTGAGGAAGAATGAAAAGGTTAATTGGGCTATTACTCGAGCTGAAGTTTTTGAAGGATTTATAAGTCTGTGAGTCGCTCGCACTTTTTTCTCATTCTCCCTCATCTGACACGTGTGCTCATGCACACACATGCACATTACCTCACACATTTTATGCTCACACAGTTTTTATCAGACTTTTAACAATCAAAAGAAGTCAGAAACTATTCAACAGTGTAGTGTTTGTTGCCCATGATTCATGGAGAAATGATTTTAAATCAAAGTAGAAGCTGTGACAAATAAATCTGGGTTCATTAGTTCTTGTGATTTACATCATAGGCTCACATGTTGCAGGAGCAAAGAAGTGGGAGGATACAGACTGAATGTGAATACATTTTGAGCTAAGATTTATTTGCAGAGTTTTAAGGCCCCCCTAATGTCAATTAAGAGAAAATAAAGAGCCATCTGTCAATCTATACTTTCACTGAAAAAAGATCTATAATACAGATTTTATAATATTTGCCCTCTGATTTGTTATCTGTGGGGTTAAATGGTTCGTCCCTTCTTTTCTGAAGAAATAATTGATCTGTACAAAACCACAGTTTACGAAACCACCGTCCATGTCAAAAGTTTCCAATAGTATGTCCAAAGTTTATGATATTTATTGTTACGGTTCGGTGTGTGAAACAACGAGTAGCGGTGGACCCAAGTGCAGAAAGAACTGAAAGTCTTTAATAAACAAAAAAGGCAAACAAAACTACTTCCAAGATTCAACAAAACACACGGGGATCAAAAACAGGTAGCTACAGAGGAGCACGAGCAAACACTGAGCGACCAAGGAACAACATACAGACTACATACCACAACATGCAACAATGAACTGACATGGAAGGGCAGAAACACAGAGACTAAATACACAGGGCAATCAGACACAGGTGAGACTAACAAGACACAGGTGAGGACAATCAGGGCAATCACACAGACAGGAACACAAGAAACACAGAGGACAACTATAAACTAAATCATGAAACACTAAACACTGAAAAACCAAACTAGAAGAAGACCAAACCATAACATTTATAGTTTAAAAAAAAACATGATTGATTATTCAATGTGCGCACAGATTTATAAACTGAGAGTTCAGATGACTTTGTTCACACATGGCTCTATTTTTCTCAGCCGACATCTGAGGCGCTCCGTAAAGAGTACACCATTTTAAAAAATACCAAAGGAGGTTTGATCGTATGCTCCACAGACTCCGATCTTTATGCTAAGCTAACTGATCACATCCAGCTCTGTATTTGAAAAACATGTATGAGATATAAAGAAGATTTTCTCATGTTACTCTCACAAAGAAAAGTCTTGAGTTTTCACAGAAGAATGATCGGTGTCATGGTCATTAAGCTTAAATAACCCACAGCGTAAGAAAAACTCTCACATGACTCTCTGTGAACCAACAGACTGTGAAACGCACATTCTTTCATGTAAGTATGTATTTTATGTAGGCTATGTTCCCTGTGACTAACTTAAACAAACTTTGCTATAATCTTAATACTGGATACATGCAGGACAGTTAACCTGATGCAAATACCAAATGATGATTCTTCTCTCTATTTAGGCAGTCTGAAAGTTTCTATATTCAGGACACAGCATCACAAAGGTTTCATTTTATTCAACATGCACCATCCTCACCAAGCTGTGCCCTGGATGTATCAAGGTTGGACCATATGAGTAAATTAAGCATAAGGTTGACCAGTGGATTCGTTTTATCTCTTTCCCAGTGATCTCCTCTAAATCAATACAGTGAGATTACTTCCTGATCACGCTAACAGTCTGCTAACTGAACACATCTTAATGGAAAGTCACCTTACAAAGAGAGAGAGCTGCTCGTGTAACCTTGGTATGAACTCCAGTGTTTCACTGATGCTATCACGACGATACACACGTCGGGCTTATCAGAGGCTCGGTGATCACACAAATGAACCTAATCAATGAGGAGCCGCTTTGTCAGGAGCCCGGCGTGAGAACGAGTGAGGCCGAACTCACAAATGAATACATGTGGAGTCATTTAATACGCAAATATATATGACAAAGTTGTTAAGACTTTACCAAAACAATAGGCTGAAAGGAGCTAAAGAGGGGCTGGAAGAAGTTCATGAGTTCAGCAAGTTGTTGGTTCTTGAGTTTAGGATCTGTTCATCAGACTTTCTAGAGAATGACCCCTAATTCACAGATGCCACATGTGCACCATGGTCCGTCAACGACACGGTTTTGCTCCGTCGGACAGAGCACCCTGCCCCACTGGAACCGTTTCTGGAACGTTAGCGCTCACATGATCAGCTGTACACACATCACAGGAGAAATACAATCTCACGCGGGGAATGTAGAGAAAAAAATGTCCGACAACATGTTGCTTTGTCTTTCTGCGGATAATTTGTTGTCCGTTCGGTGCATTAAAAATGCGATCACAAGTCCGTATATTGTGTTTTATTTTGAAATTGACCGGACGCTCTGTGCGTTTCCTCGTCTGACTTCCTGTCAGGGTTGTATATTCTGTCTAGCTTGACATGAATCTGCATCGTACTCCGTTGAAAATAGACTCGCAGCCTATATTTGAAACGGAGCAGGGACATATTGGCGCTGGTGGCACGCTCCGGAGACGGACCGCGGCGCCCGTTGTGGAAAACACAATCACTGACTAGAGTGGCAGCGAACTACGGCGTAGTGCACGGCGCTAACGGACCGCGGCGGATGTTGGAGTGTGTGTGAATTGGGAGGTAAGTCAGTAGGGATTGTGATCAGTTGGAAATGTGATTAAAAAAAGATTTCAAAATACTAAAATATAGCAACAGAAATAGGTTCTAACCATCTGTTTATACTTTATCAGGAATTAAAGGCTTTATTGTCCACAGAAACATCCTGTCTCTCAAAGTTGCAGCCACCTGTAAGCTAAAGGAACACACACACACACACACACACACACACACACACACACACACACACACACACACACACACACACACACCAGCAGAGTACTTTCTTCACTGACTTATTTGCTTACTTACCGCAGAGAGAGAACGGAGGCACGGGGCCGTACTCTGCCCTCCAGAGTGGCCCCTTGATTAGCACCCACTCATTTGTGATGTTCTCCGGCAAATCAGTGGCTATTCACATGACAGAGAATGCCGTGGAAAAAATGAACAGCTGTCACCGTGTGATGTGTTAATTTCCTGACAGTCTCGGCGCTGAAACCAATTACTGATTTAAGGGCAGGAGGAGAGGAGCGCCCTCTGCACACGCTCATTAGGCTCCTTCAAGACTAAAAGCATAAAAGCAAAACAAGGGGAGGAAGAGAGCGAGGAAGAAAAGAAAGAAATAGAGATTTTCACACTCTTCGCTGTCAGCTGAAAGCCCTGCATGTACCAAATGTCATTTTAGAAATAATTAAAAACAAGTAGTGAGAGCCAAATGTGCCTTTCGAAGGATATTAGTGAAACTGTGTTTAGTGGGAAGAAGAGATTTACTTGGAACAATAAGGTTGAGTAATCTTCCAGTTCTGATTTTCACTCTCGTTTTACATGAAAGCAGTGACCATTAGAAACCTT
The DNA here is from genome assembly GCF_963930695.1 of Labrus bergylta. Lineage (NCBI taxonomy): Eukaryota > Metazoa > Chordata > Actinopteri > Labriformes > Labridae > Labrus > Labrus bergylta. The sequence continues at coordinate 4,271,822 of NC_089197.1, forward strand.
CAAATGGAGTATCTGTAATATTTTTATTATTTCATAAATTTTTCTTCATATTCAACTTAAAGTAGCAGCTTCATTATGATACAGGTTGAACATTTAAACATCAATAGAGCAGACTAAACCTCAATTTCCACATACTCAGTGTGCGCCGCAGTCCATCAACGACATGGTTTAGTTCTGTAGGACGGCGTGCACCCTGCCCCTGGATCTGTTTCCTGAACGTGAGCAGCGCTGTACACACATCAGGAGAACTGCAAGATGGGAAATATGAGTGGGAGTACATAGTACATACATTGTTTAAATTGACCGGACGCCCTGTGCGTTTCCTTGTCTGACTTCCTGTCCAGGTTGTTCTATTCTGTCCAGCTTGACGCGTGCTTGCAGTGTACTCCATCGAAAATAGACTTGCAGAGTATTTGGAATGGAGCAGAGCGAAGTGGCGCTGCTGGCACGCTCTGGAGATGGACCGCGGCGCCCGCTGTGGAAACAGAATCATTGACTAAAGTAGCAGCGAATGGCGGCACTGACAGACCAAGGCGTGCATGGAGTACTGTAGGCCTATGTGGACATCGGGGCTGACTTTCTAATTGTGGGTGGAGCCAAACTCCCTCTAGGTTGGTTACGCTATTATTATCTATTATCTATTTATTTTCTGCACGTTGACTGAAATGTTTTTTTTTACTCTACAGTCGTATCTGACAGCGAGAGACTTTGTGAGATTTCTAGGGTTGAGCGTCAGGACTCTGATTTTTTTATGAGTGATATCCGTTAGTGTGCTGTTTCTGTCACATCGAAGTACACCAGAAACAAAACGGTGAGATGTACAATCATTTGTTTGGGGTCTTTCACATATTCCAAATATTTTAGTGTGGGCTAGGCTACAGTAAGTTTAGTTTTATGTTTGTACAATATAATAAACCAGCAGAAATAACAAATACAGAAAACAAACAGGAAGGGGAGAAAAACTTGAATCCTATACCGAAATAATTTCAAAATGTCGAAAATGTTAATACATACAATGACATCAGATCAAAAGCAGAAAATGTGAATGCACACAATTTCTAAAAACCGAGTGTAAGTGTGTGTGTGTGTGTGTGAGTGTGCAATATCAACAATTCATAAAGTGCAACTTAAAAAAGAAGCTAAGTCAACAGGAACACATTGTTCTACAAACTCATTAAAATCATCAGAGTTAAAAAAATAAAGCACCTGTGATGAAAGAGCAGAATTCCTCTGGGTGCTGGGGGGTACCACAGTCGGTGGGATTAGGGTTAAACAGGTCTGCTCTCCTTTTCAAAAATCTCCCTCTCTCATTGATAATCCACATTATGCTACTTAGTGTTACCTCCGCCCTCGCAGCCTCGGGGCCAGTGGAGGCAACCACATCCCCCCTGTGGGCTCTTCTGTCTCCGTGCCCCCCGTCCACCAGGAGATAATGTGAGAATATTTATTCACCGTCCTCTGTGACCCCCCGTGTGTGCAGAGTGCCATGCAGCTGTAATTGGGACGCTGGTTAGAGGGGCTGCTTGGGTTATTCCAAAGACGGGGCCTATGGCATCTTTAAAAGACTGTGGCCCCCCAGTCTGAGTCCCTATCCCTGCTCCCCCCCGCTCAGCCTAATCTGCTAATAATACCTTTGTCTAATGGTGTCAATGGCCATACATTACCCCAGGACTGGTGGGAGGGAGGGAGGGAGGTGGTGAGAGCACACGTCATGCTTTTTACAAATCTGACGGGATTTGTCTCAAATCTTAACATTTTTTGTTAAACTATTACATATATTTCAAATATTTCAAGACAGATGTTTTCTTCTCATACAATAAATATCATACCCCCCCCCCCCCCCCCCCATCCTCCCCAGTAGTTGGTTTCATCCAAAAGTTGCTGCATGAAATCCGTTTCCAACTCACAGGAACTCACAGACTCAGACACAGAAATGAAAGTTTGCAATGTGTGGCTGAAGGGACTGAAGAGCAACAATAATGTTTCACCTGCTGAAGAAACAAATCATTGTTTGCATAAAATAAAGCAGAATTAAAAACTAGCAGAAAGAAGGAAAAGTCAATAATTTTTGCCACAAAACTGTCATTTTGATCGATTTAATGGTTTGGTCCCTATTTGACCATTTCAGACCAATCAGGGAGGATGTGATGGTGATGTCATCAGGCAGGTGAAGTTGTTGATCTCTGAGAGACAGGTAAACATTAAAATTAATGACAGTAGAGTTTAAATTATCATGTATCAGAGCTCAGTGTTACTTTTAACAAACTAGGCTTTTATAATTCACATTCAGGAAGTGATCTGATAAATGAAAGTGACGAGGAAAGAATTGCAATAATGATGTGAGGAATTTTTGATTTTTGATGATTTAACTGCAGGTTGATAGAGAAATAATACACCTTAAGTTTTCAATGATATATGTTTCATGACACCTCCGGGTGAGAGGAAGAGATGGTGGTGAAGATTCAGATGCATGAGTCTGTGGGGCTGACAGCAGGTGTAGGGTGTTCGACCTTATAGTGGACCGGGTGGGTGAATACGGGTGAATGAGTTCTGACAAATATTTTGGGGCCTGACGGTGAATAGCTCTAAAAGTGAGGGCGAGAAAAAATCCACAGCCGGTCCTGATACATTTTAAGAAAGAATCACCGGTTGGGTTGAGGTAAGAGATTTTTTTCTCTACTCAGAAAAAGGCCTCTTTATTTCTGAATATCCAAAGATAACGTCAAAGGCTGATTATTAATTACTGGATTTGTGCAAAGGGTGGGATTGGGGATTCACATGCAAAAAAAAAAAAATCAATAAATGTATGAGATTATGATGAAAATGGGTAAATAGTATTTAATGTATACTTTAAGGATTATCCCAATCCCAAGCAGGCTATCAAGAATATGTCTACATGTTTTTTTTCCAACACTTGGGAATTAAAGGAGGAAAAAACAACACACACATCCCCCCAAGTTCATTACAGCAGCCCTGAACGCTGGCCCTTAAATCAACTGTTCAAGTCCCTAACAAGGTTAGTCGTCACGCGGCCATAGTCACCAATTGCTTCTAAATGAAGGCGGATATTAATGAGGTCTTGATGGAGCCGAGCTTTTGTTAGAAACGCCTTGATGTTTAGAGCTAAAACAAGACGTTCTCATCAGCAGCCTTCCCCAAGTCTTTAGAGATCAAATTATGTCGAGATATCAAATAAATGAGTGACTTATATTTCATTTTACAAAGAAAAAGACGACGGAGAGAGTTGGGGGGGGGGGGAATAATTGATTCCTTGACTTTCTTACAAGACAGAGAAACGTATCCCGAAGTCAAAGAGGAGGAACAAGTCTTTGTTCATAAATAGATGATTATTTTTAATTTCTTTAGATGAAATGCGTTGTGTCTCTCGTGGGATGCACTCGGCTAGTTATTCTGCAGAGTTTGGGTTTTTTATTCAGAAAATAAGGGCTTCAGTAAACAAACTGATAAATTGACTGAAAAGCAACAGAAAAGTAGCTTTTAAAATAAATACATAGAGACGCTCAAGCTCACTCAAACTTGTGGGGAACATGCCCCTCCAGATATTTGACATCTGACACGATCTGTTTTTATTTCTTAATTTAATTGTAAAAAAAAATGTTTTGTTTGTTATTGATCAATAATATTTAAAGGCAGGGTTGGTCATTTTCCTCCGTATCCACTTTTTAAGGTTTTGATTGAATTGAACTTATCTTAAGGTCCTGTCAGAAAAGGAGCAGGGAACTGAACCCCGACCTTCCAGTTAGGAGACAACCAACTCTACTAACTTAGCCACATCTGCCCCCATGTGTGGTTTGCATGATGCCTCTGAATACATTTGTTCATTTTGTAGATATTTTTGACTATACATTTTACACCGTCACAGATCGATCATATTTGAAATGATGTAACAATATGTGATGAAGATACAGCAACAGATTTTATGAAGAAGTTTACACCGAGTCTGCAGAACGACAGCTCTGCTTTCACACAGCTCTTTTCAGGTATGTTGGATTTAAATTATCTTCCAGCCCTTTGTATTAAAGATCATTACACTTACATAGTTTTGAGCAGTATACTAGTATCCCTCCTGCAGTATCAGATAATTATAACCTCATCATATTTATGCCTTTTACGTTTGACAACCCTCTGCAGCGCGTGCTTAATCAAGAAAAGGAGACGTCCACAAAAGTTAGTTTCTTTAAAGCAGGCCTCTAAATGACAACACTTGTTTTTAAACAGCATCCCCTGTGGTATTCTGCACGTCTCCTCATGGATGGGCTCCCTTATTCTCCCGTGGACAGCGACAGTGACTGCTACCCCTGGACGATAGTGTGGGAGGACAGCTTGATCTTCAGGCTTCTCTATTGACTGGGTCTTGGTGCAGCGGTTCTGGCTGGCTGCTTCCCTGAGGCCAGTATTGACACCTGGGTTCTGGTTTGGATAGCAGGGTCGCAGGACTAGGACTCTCCTCTTTTGATTAATTGAGCACCAGCCTTGATTAATGATGCCTTTAGCCGTTCACCTCTTACCGTGAACTCAAACTTTTATAAAACTACTCTGCAGGGGGGGGAAACTCCTGGAGAGAAGTCAGCATGAGGCAGCTGCTCAACATAATTTCCCTGTGGGCAGAATTTGTTGCATTTTCATTATTATTACATCTGATTTTTCAAAATAGAAAACTCCTTTGCACATAGGAAAGGTGCATTGGAGAGAAATAACTTTGAATCATGAATGGATATTAAGTTAGAACGAGCTCTGAAGCTTTAGGTAACTTTTTGGTTTGTGATCTTTCAGGCAGGTAGATGAGATCCATTGTTTACGTATTACAGTAATCAACATGCTCTAAGGAGAAATGGATCTGCAGTTTTATGATAAGTAATAACAAACATCAGGGACCAAAACTTAAATCCTCAAGAAAAAAAAATATTTTAGCAGCATGTTTTTATCATCAATGTATCTTTTCTAAAAGTGTTTATTTAATATATACCCAACTGGTTAACATATTGCTGCCTTCATTTGCTTCTCGGAAACATTGTATTTTTGAGTTACGAGCTCATGAACGACCCTCCAAAGGTATCATTACAAGCTGGAGATTGGGGGAACTTCAGTGATACCTGAGATGCAGAGTTGTGACGTCTGCGTGACATTTCAGGACAGCAAAAATGGCGGACAGCTTGGAAAACAACAGTAACAGATACACACACACACACACACACACACACACACACACACACACACACACACAGTATGCTAACAAGCCCAATTTTAGCTACACAGATTGCTAGATAAGCAAATATTAGTTTATTATATTTTGTTATTTTATTTAAAAATTAAAAGGTAAATTAGATACAGTGCCTGATGAACGTGCTCTGTGTTGAAGCACAAAGGAGCTCTGTGCTATTTGCTTTTAGTAATTGAACATCAGCCATGATAAGAAAACTGCCTTACTCCTAGCGTCCATGTGTGCTGCTTTTTTTATGACCAGAGGACCTGAATGGGTGCATGTCGTCATTACGGCTGCACAACTGGGACGTACTATATGTCTGAGGAGCACATGAAGGCAGCGTAGCATAATAGCATGAAGTCATACTGTACATTTTGTGTCTCTCATTCGCTTTTAATAAATTATAAATGCTTTGAATCAATTCAGAATCTAGACTTTTTTGTCATGTTAGTTCGGGAGTTCTGGTTTCCCATTAAAGTTAAAATATCTTCATCCAACATTTAATTCAGTTTTGGTTGAATGCAGGTAAACAGTCTGTCCTCCTGATTTAAAGCCTCGTGCACTAAAAAGTTACAACGTGGTGTTCAATGTAAATGAAAACAGAATTTGATGATTTGAAATACATTGAAACCCCATACTTCATTATTTAATTGTACAAAGGCAGCATGTGGAAAAGTCCAGAAGATTGCATGTTCAGGGAAAACAAAATATATAATATGCAGATTTTATTGTTTTGCTATCAATCCCTTTAACAACTCAAGGAGTGATACATTTAAGTATCTCCACTGTAGTTGAAGAGCAGACAATGCAGCGACCCTCTCATGCTCAGAAATTAACAGGATGCATTCAGTATTAACACCCTGTTATATCTGCACATCATTACACGGCTGCTGTGTGCAGCTGAGTCATCAGCTATAGTTCACTGAGTCGCTAAAGACTCCATGTTATCCTGCATGAACTTGGAGCTCCACACAGGACCTCCCCCCCCCCCCCCCCCCCCCCCCCCCCCCCCGCCCGCCTTATTACTTGTTTTAAAGGAAGCAGATCGGGTCGGTACACCGGTGTGGGCTAATGCATGCAGTTTTGCGCAGCTGCGGTGCAGGACGGCCGACAGCCGATCACGGCGTGATTTATGACGCTGACCGCTGGCTGCGTGGTGCAGGCTAATGACACATACACTAAAGTCATTGATTTGTATGAATGCCCTCCGCTCTTCATCTATCACAATTTAATGTTGGGAGTTTGCGATGCAGAGGTAGAGAGGAGGATTAGGTGGAGGGGGAGGAGGAGGAGGAGGAGGAGTAAGTGGTGAAGGAGGGAAGGGGGCTGCAGCACGCCAAGAAGGAGGTGAAGCAGGATTGTGAGACATGCAGCTATACCATACGGGGTGGCACAGCCGCGCCCTGGAATAAAAGGAGGAAGGTAGAGTGAGGGTAAAGAGGAGTCTGGGTAACACAAGGCCCGACACAACCCTCCTCCTCCTCCTCCTTTTCTTCCTGCCTATATTGTCATGAGTCATTTGCTGCTCCTCTAATATCTCCCACCTCTCCCCTGCTTTATGGAAATGGTCTTGAATTGTGCACGGTGGACACTGTGCTCAATAAAGCAGATAATAGCAACAACAAGGAGCGAAACACAAGAATTACCTTCAGTCTGCTGGGGGAGAAACAGAGAGGGAGGGGGAATGGGCAAGAAAAAGGGAAACGGTTAAAATTGGATAGGAATGAATGTAAACTGAGAATTTAAATAGGCTTAAATGCATTCAGAATAGTCTTGTATGAACACACAGATCGACTAGCTTGCTGTTAAAATATAAAATAAAAATGTATTTAGAAGGTGTCTAGTTACAGTAATGCTTTAGACAGTGGAGAATGATGTTATCACTAAAGTGTGCCGACTGCCTGTGAGGCTTCACCCTCCTGCAGGAAGGAAGCGTTGTCTGTGTGTGTGTGTGTGTGTGTGTGTGTGTGTGTGTGTGTGTGTGTGTGTGTGTGTAAATGAAGCCAGTTGCATTTTTCATTGTTTGCTTACTTCCTCTCTCTCTCTGTCAACCATGTGTATCTCACTTTTATTAAACGCAGTATGAGGCTGAATGTTTTAATGCTGCACACATGCTGATGGGTATATGTCACAGCGCCTTCCAGCCGGGTAACAAGAAACACGATCCAGACATGCATCACTTAAACTTATAGTAGCCTTCAACTGTAAAGGGAAAAGAAAAGAAAACATTTGAATTTAAAGGTGCTTCTAAATGGATTTCATTGGTTTACTTTGAACACTCTTCAAGTCACAAGAAAACAAAATATTTGTTTCTTGCTTAACATCAGTTATATCTGTTCATACAGCTCATATTGTTTTAGTATCTATATCTACAGATGAACATATTTCTAAGAAAGATATCGGCCAATATATTGGTTATTTATTTTTCCTCTCCCTGATATTGTTATCGGCCCCACAATCCCATATTGGTCGAGCTCTACTTCAGATAGCTCAGACACAAACTGTATTTTGGTGCTCATTGTAAATGATGATGCAACATTAAAGATATGTAACATGGAGTCCCTGCCTCCGTACTCTTTGTACATACATGAAGGTGGGGTTTTTTCAAATCCTTTTTTTAACTTTACAACCACCACAAACATAAGTTCAATAACTTAATTGTTGCTGCTTCAAGTCATTATTGTGGGCTTATTAGTACCTTATTCTACATGACCAGATTTATATATTGCATACAGTAGTTGCTACCCTCTTATAACTTCTTATTGACAGTGAGTTAGGAAGTTGTTCTCCATGGATTATGATCTCACTAGCGTTGCTTAGTTTTGCCCTTATAAGGTAGTAGTGCCTTAAGAAGAGTTTCTTTTGTTGTATCATTCGAGTTAAACTCTGTTGACCATCAGTTGAGTGTATCCTTACCCGCGCTGGCCTCCCTGACCCCTCCCTGTCTTTCCTCTTGCTTAACCATCTCCGTCTCTTATTTGATGACATAGTGCAGTGGGAGCCATGACTCACGGCTTACAGCACCCGGTTCAATTACAGCGTCTATAAACAGGATTGTCAGTTATGCTAATCGGAAACATATCCGGTTGGAGTGGACAACAACAACAACAGTACGAGGAACTGTTCAGACTCTTCTCTACAACCTCCACACGAACATCACGTTAGCACATTTGGAAAGATTTTTGGGCCTTCGGTGCTTCCTCACTCATGCTGGATCATTTGGAGGGGGAATGTATACAAACTCTGTTTTCACCTAAGACTGCACACAACAGATCTCGACTTTAATTCAGGATGATCGTATCTGGAAACATCACTGATGTTTGTTCACAGGCACATGCCTTCCTACTTAAAAAAGGATTTGATCTCCTCCCAGCTGTTCTGCTGGAGGTGGTAACATCTTTACAGGTCCTTAACAACTTGCACAACATTATTAGGGCTTTCACACCTGCCGAAATCTCCTGAAAAACTCAGGATATTTCCAGGAGGAGCTCTGACTTCCCCCGGAGTTTCTCCTGCCAGAGTATTTTTTGATGATAATGAACGCAGCAGGATATTCTCCGGAAAATGCATCTCGCGGCAATAGGAGGGGGGAGTGACGTTTATATCATGTGACTGCTGCACGGTGCATAGACTCGACCACTAAGATCTCTGAGCACATAAATTAAAAGGCTGCATTACATTTTCTGTTCTCCAGTATGTTCTTCTTCGCTCTGTCATTGATATAAAGGCAACTATTGTCGTTATAATATTGTCATTATGCGTCCTCCTAAAATTATCTAGATATTTTTTGAAGGAGTGCATATGTGAAATCGGCTTTTAACATGATATACTATAATGAGTCTACAATTCTACAATTCTCTTAGCAGACGCTTTTATCCAAAGCGACGTACATCAGAGAGTAAGTACAACACAAATCCATTCAAACACCGATACTGAAGCAGGGACACATCGGACATGTTGTCGGCCACATCGGACATGTTGTCACAGCCACCCTCCTGATATATATATATATGGGATACTCTAATTGTTTATATATGAAACTCTATAACTACTCTTACAGTGACGGGAGAGAATGTCTCGACTCATAGTTTACTCACTATACATCCAGTTGGAGATCCCCCTGGATTACAAAGAGAAGTCATTCCCTTGCCACTTAAACAAAACATCCACAACCACCTGAGGAAATGTCTTCTTTTTTTTTTTTTTTTCTACTCAAAGCATCCCCCTCCCCTCCCCTCCCCTCCCCTCCTCCTCCTCTACCAGCACTGTGGGCACGTAGCTTTAAGCAGCCCACTTGATTGCCAGAGCCCTCAAACCTCGTCTGAGAGACGATAACGAGACGTCACAGCTTTACACTCAGGTTTTAGAAGAAGAGGGAACATTTGTCATTTAAGCGTCTCTCCGGTCGGAGCGTCTGTCAGCCGAGGCTCCACTCTAACGGCGAGACGGATCCAATTACCAGCCGTGGACATCTCTAACAAGGTGCCAGGAAAAGGCTGCCTGGACAAACAACGCCTGGGCCCAATAATGAGAGGCCCTCATTTGAGTGATTTGACTCTCTTTCTCTCTCCTGTATTGAAATCTGCTACAAAATATGCACTGTTACTTTTATTCATCTTGTTTTTTTTCCCCCTTTTCTTTTCAAAGTTTTGCTTTTACTTTCAAAGGGGGATGATAGAGGGAATTGAAAAGATATAGAAAAAGCAAAAATATATATTAGCATAAAACTTCCCGGCTGACACACACACACACGCACACACACACACACACACATGCATAGTCCCACAAACATATGCATGCAGGCAAATGCACACAGTGTTCAAACTTTGGAACAGGTGATTATTAATCATTCCGGAGGCAGGCTTGTCAATGCAAATGATACCAATAAGACGCAGCAAAGAGAGAGAGAAAACACTTTCCCAAGTAGCTCATTTTGCCTCATTCTCTCGCATAGCTAACCAGGCCATGGATTGTCAATGCCGGGGCCCAGATCAATGAGCCAGAGCTCGGTGCGTCCCATCGATTTCCCAACTCCCAGATATCACAGCGACTCTTCATCAACAAAAGCACTTTGTCCTTCCCAAATAATCAGATCGAAGGAGCTCCTCTCCAGAGACAAAGTGGCTTCAGTGTCTACAGTGTGCCCCCACAACCCTCCCCACATTGCTGTATTCCCCCCCCTCTACACCCCCCAAACCAAACCCCTGTGGGAAACAAGCGTTTTGCTGTCCTCACAGCTTTCTTGTGAGTGAGACGCATGCTCAACAAATGATCTGCGTGCTGAGGACTTGTGTATGAATGTATAAACGAAACACAGGAGCAGGTACAAATCAATAAAGCTGCCACGGACGAAAGAGGAGGGAAGATGCAAAAACCTCACTGAGTTGTGATTAATGAAAAGCAGGAAGATGTTTTTTTATGATCTATGTTGAAGACCATTCATTTCTTTCAATACCGGGGCTTGATTTCTGCCCACATATAGCTGTATATATTCTGTGTAAATACAGATTAAATGGGAACGAAAAGGGAAGGGATTAAAAAATAAAACACGTGTTGGAAGAAAATTGCAATGAAAGCACTTATTTTGATTTATTACCTTGTTTCAACAATCTAAAATAATTGCAGGGAAAGACAGGCTACCTGCACAAAACAGTGATGTAATAAAAAGGAATCAAACTAGGGACAAACTTGCTTGTGTCAACATTTTAATTATGACCCGAACACCAACCTCGGAGTGAGGACCCTATTGGAAGGAAGGAATCATATTTATAATTTTTCTGCCACTTCAAAATAATTTTTTGGGGCTTTAACATGCACAAACTCCCCAAACATGATGTCTCTTAACTTTTCAAATCCTCCAATGTAAAGTTGGTAATTTACTCCAGCGTACATTATTCCTTATAATTGTTAAGATGTCTTTACATCCAAACAGATATCAATAAATCTTGCACTGAACATGAACAGAAAAGAGCAAGAACAGAAAGACAGAAGCTGAGAAGGCTGATACCAGAAAGAGTTTAGAAACACACCCACACCACGCTGACGAAGCAGCGGGAGCAACTTAGGGTTAAGTGTCTTGCCAGGGGATACATCGTACATGTGGCTGCAGGAGCTGGGAATCAAACCCCTGACCTTCTGGTTGGGAGAAGACCGACTCTACCACTGAGCCACAGCCGCCAACAAATGTGAGTCAAACTGAAAGGGTAGATGAATGCGGATCAAATGAATCACAAAGTAAAACAGAAGGACTCTCAACCACGCTGCAACCTCCGGTCTGGAAAAATGAAGCTTTTACGGAAGAGCAAAATCCTGCAGTTCCTTGAGTTTCCACTTGAGGCTGACTCCAGGAACACAGGAAGTCATAACACACCACATTAAAAAATCTGTTTTTTACAGCATGAGTTAACATGTTTACAGCCTGGTACAAAAAACTACATTTCTGACGTTTTTTTAAACGGCTCAATTTTGTTTTTATGGACGATACGTGTTATCCATAGTTAGGCGCGGAGCTGACATAATTAACAAGTGGGCGATGTAACGGTTCATCAAGAGGTTTAAAACCCGCCTCAGCTCCAGCTCTCAGCCTGTCGTTAGGCTGACTGAAAGTTAGACTGAGACAGCATTTCCAACATGGAGGCTGCTGCTGATGAGCCTCAAGAGCCTCCTGCAGGAACAGATGGCTGACGTCACTCAGGCTTCAAACATTCATATTTACAGTGTATGGTCTCAACTAGTGATTTCAAACCTAACCTCTTCATTATTGGAAATAAATAAAATAAAACCCTGACACTAACGAATCAAATGAAAACATCAAGTGGAACAGCAGCAACTCTGAACCTCGGGTATCTAAACAGAAACTGAATCCTCATGTGAGTGTCTGCGGACATAACGGTATGTCATTTTATTCGGTATTTTATTTATCTACGTTCAACTGATTTTTTATTCACTATAAGTGTGAGTTCTTGAGTGCTTCAAGTGCAGCAATAATGTCAAATGTAATTCATATCCATCAAACCTGGCTCCTTGGAAAAAAAAAAAAAAAAACTCTTCTCCTTCTCGATGGAAATACATCATTCCTCCTCAAATGTGAAGATATTAATAGATGGGTCTGTGGTGACATCCATAAATCTAGTTTAATATTTCAGGAGGGTTTTTGGGCAGGAAAGGAAGAGGGGGAGCAGAAAGAGAGGAAGAGAAAGGAAGGTAGAGGATGGTTGGGGGGGGGGGGGGGAGCGGCTTCAGACTTAACTCGCTGCCCAATATGATCAATCGCCACAGTCCTGCCTCTCTACTCAGAAAATTAGAAATGGGAATCTTAAAATCTGGAGCCGTTTATCATCACAGGTAACACAGGGAGCAGGAGGAGACTGTGTGTGTGTGTGTGTGTGTGTGTGTGTGTGTGTGTGTGTGTGTGTGTGTGTGTGTGTGTGTGTGTGTGTGCGTGCGTGCGTGTGTGTGGAATAGATGGAGATATTTTACGAGCAAGGCGTAATCTGAGTTTCTTTCTCTGTAAAGACTTATGACCAGGTAGATACACATTATAGACGTCACACACACACACACACACACACACACACACACACACACACACACACACACACACACACACACACACACTGTGTGATAATGTTTTTGCTGAGCGGTAAAGAGCTTTTAAAGTTCTCTGATAAGAATTGACACTGGAGAAACAAAACTGCAAAGTTTGTTTTTTATCTTTCTATAGTATCTGCACTAGAAGTTAAAGTTGCTCTCATATTGAGCTCAGTCTGATGAAATCTCAACCCCCGGGCCCAGAACCGGTGGGAAAGATACTCAAAGACATAAATGTAGAAATTTCCTTTTTAGGATTTACACTCACAAAATGTTACCCAGACTCCTGGGTTTAAAGCCAGAGAGAGAGAGGCTCTGTGTATAGGTGTGAGACCCCCCCCATCCCCACATACTCTGTGTGTGCCACAGTCTGTCAGCATCACGGTTTTGCTCTGTTGGACGCTGAATGAAAAGCTGTACATACATCACAGGAGAACTACAAGATCACAAGTGAATAATGAGAAAAACATGTATATTGTGTGTTGTTTTTTTTTTTTATGGTGAGCTTTTTATGCCTTTACTTCAGAGATAGGACAGTGGATAGAGTTGGAAATCAGGGAGAGAGAGAGAGTGGGGAACGACATGCGGGAAAAGGATCCAAAGGTTGGACTCGAGCCTGGGCCGCCCGCTTTGCAGGACCTCAGCCTCCATACATGGGGCGAGCGCACTAACCACTGTGCCACCAGCGCCTCCCTAATGTATATTGTGTTTTATTTTGAAAATGACCAGACGCTCTGTGCGTTTCCTTGTCTAACTTCCTGTCCGGGTTGTGCCTGCACCGTACCCCGTCGAAAAATAGACTGGCAGCGTATTTGAATCGCAGCAAAAAGAAGTGGCGCTGGCGGCACGCTGTGGAAACACAATAATCAACTAGAGTGGCAGTGCGCCGACAAACCTTGTTCTCAGGTTTGTTCTCATAAACACACACAGGGAAAACAACACATTGGAAGTTAGTTAAACTGACAGTTATTAGGCACCTCTTTTAATATCCTCTGAATTTGACATGAAACAGATCAGATCTAACTCCTAATCGTCTTAATGAGCTCACACAGCGTTCTCCTCTCTCTGAGTGACGGTTAATGTACAAAGTCACCAAAAAGCAGAAGGCTGAATTAAAGAGATGTGTGCTTGTTTTTTGTAAACGAGCGCATACTTGATGGCTCAACATGTTATTTAAGCGAGGAGACTCTTGTGGTTCTAATGAAGAAGGCCCAGAGTCAAACCTTTATAATTAGGAGTCATGAGGCTTTATTGTGGAGCGCTCAGGGTGTTCCTGCTAATAGAGGTGTCACATGTGGACGGCTAAACAAGAAGCCTGAAGCTCGCTGCCCATTTCTTTAAAATAAAATCGTAACTACTTGACGGTAGGAGCCCCTGAGTTTCATGATGTGTTACAAAATAATGACCAGCGGCTCACAGAGTGTAAGGCGCCCTCTTTGTCAAATGAGCCCACATGTTATGATAAAGTTTTCTTCATACTTTAATCATCTGTTTTGAAAAAAAAAAAGTATGAACTATGTGTGGTGTATTAAGTTTAATTCTCAAAGCCAAAAGGAAGATGTAAACCTTGAAAAACAATCTGTGCTTAAGGTTCCAATTCTAATACGTCTTAACAGAAAACTCACCTCAGGGTTTCAGGGACAACAAATCCAGATCGTAGATAATGGCAACATGTAGAAGAGTTTATTAATGATGCACCTGTGTGCGGACACAGACTCGACCGTGCATCCCTTTTATTTATTTTTTTATTTCTCGAGTCCCCCTGTCTTAAACTAAGCACGCTTCGGGTTAGGGTTAGTGTAGGTTAGGTTAGGTTAATGTACTAAAGGTAACTGTGCTCAGGTCTGGTTAGTCCTGGAGCGGTGTGAGTGCAGGCCAGCGGGGGACGGGGGACAAACGCGAGTACGGGACAACTTTACCTAGTGTACGCTGTGCATGCCATTACACTCTCTGACTATGTGGTGTGTGTGTGTGTGTGTGTGTGTGTGTGTGTGTGTGTGTGAAGGACATTTCATGTACAATACATTGCTATTTGTTACATGTCCTTTACTTAGTGAATGATGTTTGATGTTCTTATATGTTGTATTTGTTACCTGCCAAGGGACTGCAGATGTAAATTAGCCTAAGGCTAACTCTGGTGCAATGCATTAAATGGTTATGTTTATGTTTTAATTGCACATGGACCCTTACAAACAAAGTTAAAAAAGTTCAAAGGGTAAAAATTCATATGCCATTGGCGCTCAAAGGCAACCAATGCAAACACATCACAAGTGTGAACCAATCAGTTTTATTCCCCTGTCTGTGGAATCAATTTCCTCCTGTTCTGTCCTGATCATCAGAGGTGCAAAGTCATTACAATCATTCAAAGCATAAATCAAAACCTTTACCTTGCCTTTGAAATGAGCTAAAACAAATCTAATCTGAATCTGAATAAAAATTATGTTTGTTTTTAAAACATGTCTTTTTCTGGATTCAATGCTAGATAACCTGTCTCTGTGATCTGTTGCCTGTAAGTGATGTTGGTCAGCTGAGGCTGTTTTAAACCTCCTAATACAAATAAACGTGACTTGACAATGTCCTTTTATAGATGGAGAAGTATAAATCTATAAAAAATACAACTAATTTGAGTCATTTGGAGGTGAACAAAAGTTTGAAGCTCTAGTTAGAAGAAGGATTTCACTCAAAGGGCACATCTGACCCTTTGCACTCCACAGGCTCTACCTCAAAATAGACATTATCGCGCTGAAATGCCACCCAGGTGTACACTTAAATTAAGTGTGTAAACAGAGTGAGGACAACACTTTCTGCCTGTGTTGCACAGTCTGTGATTTCCAGAACGATCTGACTTGTATATGTGATAGAAGACGTGCGGACGGACAGCCCTCAGAGTGTGCCCACGTCTTGTCTCCTCACCGTCTCATGCTTCCCCTGCGGCTTTGATTCAGGCAATTACCGAGCGACTGGAGACTCTTGCTGACATTTGTCTATCAACAGAGCTGCAACTCACTTCTCTAATTAGCGTTGGCGGAGATGGAAGGAGGAGAGAGAAAGAGCTCAGGTGGAGGGGGGGGGGGAGGGGTAGGAAAAGGAGGACACCAAGACTGTGTAAGAGAGAGATGATCAAGTCGTGAGAGTGGCTCGCTTGAACAATTAAGAGACGGGAAATAACACTGAGCGTGATCCTTTTTCTCCCACTAAAAAGCTTTAAAAGAAGGACATCACACACCCCCCCTCCTACCACACACACAAAATGTTTAGTTGCTATATTTGTTATGCAGACGGATGCTGGTATTTATTCTAATTTGTTTGTGGCCCAATCAGTGTGGGATTGCGATGCGGTGCTTCCCCAGTGTGAAGATGGATTTCTGGTCCTTTAGCCATTCCCTTCCTATGAGGGCCTGGAACAAAAGCCGCATCTGCACCCAGGAGATAGCCTGGGATAAAATATGTATTAGTTTCCTCCAAAGACCCCCTCGCCCCTCTCTCTCTCTCTCTCTCTTTCTCATACCACTTTGGATGACAAAAAGCACAGAATGAGAGAGAGGGGGAGATGGGAGTTGCGGGGAAGATAGTGCAGATTTGAATCTACTGAATCTACTTACTTGGGGGGGAATGTGCACGCTCGCACATAACAAACCACAACAAAACAGAAATATTGTGAAACGCTGCTGCGACGCCCCCCACTTCTTATTCCAATGCGCCGTCTCCTCTGTAAGTAAAACCATTTAGTCGACTCGACTTTCCTTCCCCCGTTCTCTCTCCTGATATTCTTTCCCCCCCCACACTTTTTTCTCCCTTTTCTCTCTCTCCTCCCTACACTCTCTGTTTTTCTAATTTCTTCCTCTTCCTCCTCTCCTCCTCAAGCTGACAGGCTCTGGGTTTTGCAGGAGGAGAAAGCAGGCATTAATTAAGACAGTGCCAGCTGTAATTTTCTTGGGAAGTAAATTTCTGCACAACTAAAGGTTACGGGGACCTTTTCACTGTCAGAATTTACTACAGCCTGTGAATGTTAATGCAGCTAATGAAGACATGCTCTCAGAGTCTGAACTTAAAAAACTACCAGCAGGAGGAGAGGAGAGGGCGAGAGGAGGAGGGGAGGAGAGAGAGAGGATGGGAGAGCGATGGACAGAGATGAGGAAAGTGAATAAAAAAACTTGTGTTGATGGCGTGAAAAGAGAATCAATCTTTAACATGCAAGGACAGCGTGCAATCAAAATATTCACCGTTTGTGCAGAAAGGGAAGGTTGTTTTATTTCTGTATTACTTCACAATATTTTGAATTGTGCAGTGATTTAAGAGGAGCTAGGAGGCTAAATTGTTGGATAATCTCACATATAGGAAAAGCCTTTTCTGTTCTATATTTGGTTTAAGCTCACATGCATTGCAGTTTCAGGGTCTTTTGTTTCAGTTGAAGTTTTGTTCTTCCCTGAACAATCCTTGACCTTGACCTAGAACAAGCGTGGCTGTTTGGCGGGCGTTTGCACTTGCTTTGTTTGCCTGGTTTGAAATGTGGCGTACATGATGAATGAAGGGCTCTAAATGGCTGTGATCTAGATAACAAATCCAGCAGCAGCAGCAGCAGCCAGGTGAGCGAGGAGGCCGTAAGAGGCTCTACGCTGTGAGATGAGCACAGAGGTGGAACTGATAATGCTAGGAGAAACAGGAGTTCCCATTTGCGTCTATTTCATCATTTAATAGTTTTTAATCAAAGAGTGCAGAGCCCTTCAGTGCCGTTGTTTTCAGTTCTGCAGTCTTCTATGTTTATTTTATTTCTAAGATGTATTGAACGTCCATCTCTTCTGTCCAGACGCAGTAGAGCACTTTGCAAAGCTCACTTAAAACAGAAACTAACACAGAGTTAAGATTTTTTTATGTATTTTGCTGATACTAGTTTTCATGTTCTGATGATTGCTTCAAGTTCATTGCAACAAGATCTCGTTTTCACATTTTCACTCCTGAAAATATCTACATAATTTCAGGACCGTAGATAAACGTCCTATTGGCTCGAGGTGAATTCTCCGGATAATATCCTGCTGCGTTCTCACTCGGACTTGCTGTGGAAAAAATGCTGGGGTTCCTGCAGGAGAAACTCCGTTTTTCAGGAGTTTTCTGCAAGTGTGAAAGTCCCATAAGAGTAGGTTTGTGTTTTAAATCTTTCAATTGTAGAATAAGAGGAGTCTTTATGATATCTTAAATGTTTGATACTTGATTGCAGGGAACATTTTCACCAAATCCAGAGATGTTGAGATTTTGTTGCTTTGTTGTTTAAGATAAGATTAACGTTTATTGATCCCGCATTTTAAATTTTAACAGCAGAAGATGAACGGAAAGAAAAAAGACACATGGCACATAGTGCATGAATGCAAGTATTACCTTCATGTTGTTTAGCTTGGTTATCTTTCTCTTGTTACGTTTTTTACAAATGTTTTTAAGAGTTATAATAGATAACGATTTAATGTTTGGATGGGATGCCATTTATTCCCTGAAATTCCTGATTAGCACTTTAATTTCTTGTCGACTCTGTTGATAGTGATTTGTGATGAAGGTTGATCTGTCCATCAGAGTTCATCAGAGTGATGGTACGCTAATGTTTGTGCAAAAAAACATGCTACCAATGTGAAAAAAAATAGTAGCAAATTACTGGACTCTGAAATAAATGGACATACCTATACAGTACAGTCCTTCAAATTATGATGATGTACAGTATTGAAGAGTAAATGAGCTTACAAACAGTATAATGTGCATACAAACAAATGTATTCACAATGTTCAGAAAGAGCACTTTGGAAGTGAGGAGCTTTGGAAGATGGCTCCGAATTATGGAAACTAATATTTTGTCTTTCAGTTCAATAAATGCAACAACCTGACACTGTTGAAAACCGAAAACCTCCTCGACTCTCTCTCCATTTTCTTTTAAAACTGGCAAATTCAGTCTGATCATTCTCCACCCGCTCTCATAACTCCTTTACATCCTGTACATTTGTGTTTTCTGTGTTTTTAATGTTAATTTTATCGTTGTGTTGTTACTTTGTTGTTTTTATCTCTGCTTTGTAAGGTGACCTTGAGACTTTTGAAAGGCGTCTTTAAATAAAATATATTATTAATATTATTATTATTATTATTATGTTTATAGTAAACTCTGTTTCATGATTTGTGTCAATCAAAAACTGGAACAAAAGACATTTCATGTAATCCTTATAACAATTTCTCCTCTCTTGTGACATTGAGTTGCCCAAACTTGATCTGACATCAGAAAAAAGCCCAATACATAGAAACATTTGTACATACAGGGGCACCTATAGCCTGGCGGTTAAGAAGCATGCCCCATGTATGTAGGCATTGGTCCTTGGCACAGCGGCCGTGGGTTCAAATCTGATTTCTGCTCTTTGCTGCATGTCATCCCACCACTCTCTTCCCAAAATGTTCTGTCTCTCTCCTTCAGCTGTTCACTCTAATAAAGTCAAAAAGGCCCCCAAAATATATCTGTAAAAAAACAAATTGTCTTTGCAAGTATTATTTTGTTCGCCCTCCTTCAGCTAAATTTTGGATTCAGCAGGAGCAGTTTCAAAAGGCCTTGAGGCCACACACAAACACACATCTCCCTGATAACCAAAAGAAATGAGCCGAAAATAATGCAAACAGATAACGCAGAGAGAGAGAAAAGGAGAAAAGGAGAAAGAGAGCAGGAGAGGGAGATCAATGACAAGGTCAGGAAGCAGCGAGGAGCCGGCGGTCCTGCAGAAGTCCTGGAGAAAAGTAATATTTAACCCGAGGCTAGAGAATAATTTCACTTTCCCTCACATCAGTTTAAAAAATCTCTTGCTGTCAGAGCTTGGCAGATTTATACAAATTAATGGCCTTTAGTTGAAAATCTCCCAGCACTTGGGTTATTAATTGTTAAAGTGCATATATTAAACAAAATGAGCAAAAAGTCATTTTCATAAATTATCTCGTACTAAAAAAAAACTTTGGAGGTAAAAAAGGGATTGTTGGCCTTTTACATGAGCTGAGTGTGATAAAGGCAACAATCATACGTGTGTTTAAAAAGCAGAGAGGGGGGGAGAAGATGAACTTTTGGTTTCATTATCATTTTTAATTGCCTTCTCCCTTCTCATCTTTATTCCCAAAGTGTGTGTGTGTGATACTGAGAGTAAAAGCAGCAGACCTCCGGCTCGTCTTTGTCTGCTTTTGTGTTTGTGAGAAGCAGGTATAGACGTGTTGCCAGGTCCTGACAGGTGTGGGAAACTTTCCACACCGCTGTCCCGGTGGAGGTTTTAATTTTGGACCGCTGAGCGTGCAGAACAGATGACCGGGATGCAAAAAAACATCTCACTGTTTCCCTAAATGGACACTACAGCAGTAGACGCTCAGCGCTTTAAGATTAATGAAGCTGTTTCCTTTAAAGGGGAAAAAAAGTGTTTTTTTTAATTACGTCAAAGAGTGTAGATCAGAGGTTCTCAAACTTTTCACAATGAGTCCCACCACAGGAAATATTTGGCTCTCCAAGTACCGACATTAAGGCCAAAATTGAAATACAGCAGCATCAGGCTATTTAACTACGTATTATTTATTATTGACTGGGCTTATTCTCTGCGCGGCTCCAAAATGAATCCAAACTGGATGTGACTCCAGTCATGTTTTCTTACTGTTTCGCGTCATTTGTTGCTAGCGGGTTCCGTAGCGTCACTGCTAACGTGGCCTCTTGCTCTTGTGCTGGGTTCACTGTCGTTGACTTCAGTTTTTGCTTCGATGCCCGACGACCCGCCACACTTTTCTCTCTAATATTTCTTATATGGAGCCACAAATGCAAAAAGAATTGTAACCATCATATTTGCTTCCTCCACAGCTTTGCTTGTCAACCATTTGATTTGTACACCTTTATTTAAAAAAAAAAAATCTCTCCCAGAGTACCCCAAGAGGGATATGGAGCCCATTCCCAGCTGTCATTGGGCGAGAGGCGAGGTACGCCCCCTGGACTGTTTTCCATTCAATCACAGGGCTGACATATAGAGACAGACAACCAGTCAGACTCACATTCACATACAGGTCATTTTACAGTCACCCATTAACCTAACACGCTTGATTGCCCCTCATTATGCAAAACTCTTAGGCTTTATTAAAAACAAAACTAAAGAATTAAAGAAATCACCTCCCCTATACTGTGTGCATAAAGAAATTAGCTTTTTAGACCTGAATCTCTTTATAACCCAGGCTGTAAAACATGTTCATTTGGGGTGTAAAAGTGTCTTTTTTAATAAGAGATCTACCGGTAATAGGGATGCCTTGACTTTTGCAGCCGGCCTCAAGTGGTCACTTGAGGAACTGTCGTTTTTTTGCACTTCAACATTGGCTTCATTTGTCAACAATGGAGGATGCCGCTTGGATGAAATACACGTGTTGGCTGATGATTTTTTTATTTTCCACAGATAATGACTGCTAAACTGTTAAACAATTATTTTTAACTCAATGCACTGACCTAATATGTTGGGGCAAAATGAGTGTTTGTGTTTACACCCTTTTAGAATTTTCATTTTGTGACCAAAATGTAAAAGAAAAAATAACATTTGAGTCTCTGTCATAGTAATAAATCATGCAAACTGAAGATTGTGTATGAGCCAAATTCAATAAATGTGCCCCAGGTTGAAAGCACTAAAGTCAAAATGTTACATATTCAGTGTCTCATGTTTGGTACTTTAGGTCTATAAAAATGAACGTCCAAAAAAGGCAATTGTCATTCTTACGACTTTGCACAAGTATTTCTGTCTCCATGCACATAGTCTTGGAGTGTTTCTCTAATCTTAGCTATATTTCCAGATTTCTCCTAAAATACTCACACACACACGGCTGAGTGATGGGTACTTGAGGTGTCACAGGTCCTACTGGCGGGGATAGAGCAAGAGAGCAAGAGAGAGAGAGAGAGAGAGAGGGAGGCAGGGAGTGAGTGGGATGAGATGTTATTTCCTAAATTTGGCCCCTAGGACAAAAGAGAGGCCTGTTTGATATTCATCTATCCGCCGGTGGCAGACTGGCGGGGGAGCCTGTGAAAATCTATTCACTATGATAATGAACAAATTGTCATACATTGGGCTCTGTCTCCCCTTGACAGTGATAGTTATCAAAGAGAGAGATCGAGGCAAAGGCCGAGTGTGTGTGTGTGTGTGTGCGCGTGTGTGTGCCTCCCAGATTGTCTCCGTTCCAGAGCAGTGGCTGTCATTAGAAAGACAAGCCTCCTGGCAGGAAGCTCCTGTCATGTCACAGCCTCACATTTAAACGCTGTCATACCTGATTGATACACACACAGCTGCTATTTGTGTGTGTGTGTGTGTGTGTGTGTGTGTGTGTGTGTGTGTGTGTGTGTGTGTGAGCGTCTAAATAGTACTCCAGATTGATGTTTTCATCACTACTTTGTATATCATATTATCATAGTTTCTCTATTATTCACTTCTGGATCGATCCATCGGGTGTTGCAGAGGAACGTTCCCCTTGAAGTCATGAATTCAGATTTATTCAGCTCCAGAGAGGCGCATGATCGAAGGTAATGTTCTGATGTTTTTAAAGGTCAAAGGTCATGGCAACTGTTCATAGCAGGTCAAAATAATTCACAGGATGTATGGTGTTTATCAAATTACATTGTTAGGCATTTATATGGTAATAGGCCCTCATGTTATGTAACCTGTAACCTGGTATTAAGTCATATTATAAAATGGTTGAGAGCAAACTTTATGGTGCAACTACAACATTTACCCGGCAGTCTTGGTTTTCCTCACTGCAAAGACATGCTGCTAAGAAAATCTTCAGTGCTTTAATGTCTGTAAAGTGTGTCAGCCATTATGCAATTTACATTCATTTAGCATAGAGACTCCCAAAGCACCCTGGGTCACCTAACGTGGAAAGACGAGAAGACACGGCTCACATTCAACAGAGAGGAATGTATTCACTGGAGGGTTCTTTGATTGGACGGGGCAGATTGAGCTTGGTTTTACCTGAGGATGGTTTTTATGTCTTTTAGGCTACATATACAATTATACACTTTTGGAAATCATCAAATCATCAATAGATAAATCATAGCGACTATTAGATATGTAGTGTTGAGACGGTTGCTTTATCTTTAGACAATGAACTTTAATATTAAACCAGAATACTAAACTGTGTTTTACAGAAATATGTGTATATTTTTCATCATGTAGATGATGTTTTCCTTTCCCTGCTGATGTGTCTCAGCAGTTGAGTCGGTCGTCTCTCAACAGGAAGGCCGGGGTTCGATCCCCAGCTACATGTCTGATGTGTCCTTGGGCTACACACTTAAGAATATGCGACACCTCCCCTATTCTGAAGCCTCGGCTGTTGCCTCCAGCGGCACACCTCCGTGAAGGAGTTATCAATTCTGAACGCACCATAATTTAGCAGCATGAACCGCAAGCGACGGAAAAACTTGTCCTTTGCTTGAGTTGCAATCACCTGTGTCCTGCATTGTTGTGTTAGCAGGCTAATGTTAGCACACTTCAGTTAGCTCGTAGCTTCACATTGCACATACATTGACACAGAATGAGCGTGATCTAAAAAAGCTTATGTGACATTCAAATAATCAGTGAGTATGTTCTTCTTCTTCTCTCTAGTTCTTAAATAAAACAGCTTTTATACACAAGGGGAGGAGCCGGCCGTCCCGTCCATGTAAACACGGCTCTGACAACAACACAGCCAGCGGGACTCGAGCTTCTCCCTCATTGTAGACAGTCATGACTCAGAGACACATTTACACTGGATTTACTTGATTTCTGATATATTTATGTGTAAAATATCACACATTCTTCCTTTAACGCCAAGTTACTCCCGCTGCTTTGTTGGCAGTGTATGAATGTGTATGCATGGGATTAGTTAATTCAGAGAGACACTTTCTGCCATCAGTGTGTTGTCCAAGGAAACATTGGACATGATTTTTTTATGGTTAAAACTTGTCAAATATGAGGATTAGATGCATTTCCTATAACAATTACTAATTTGTTATTTGTTAAATTCTCATTCTCATTCGCATCTGTACTACTTGTGCAGTAGAGTTGAACTGTGTACATGCAGAACAAAAGGCCGTGCATGAGAAGGCGGTAGCTTACAGCCTGCAAACAGCCAGACCTGCAAAAAGCAGCATTACAGCAGCATTAGCCTGTTGTGACTCCCCGACCTGAGATGATAAAACGTTTCATTCTCAGAAGCTTGAAATAAATATTTAAAGCTGTGTCTGAAACCACATAATACATACTCAAAATAAATATACTGCGAGCTTCAGTGATTGGACAGTCTGAGAGCCGCAATGCATTGTGGGGTGGTTTAGTATGACCAGCATGCTGCCGTGCCACACTTCAAATTCTGGCTGATCTAGTAAACATCCGGGTATTCCTCACATACACAAAATTGTAGACTATCCAACTATTTTGGATCATACTACATAACCAATGTGACGTCACATATGTGGTTTTGTACACAGCCTAAAGGCCTTTGCACACTGAGTCTGGTTTTTCCGGATGCATTTTTTGGAATCTTAATCCCAAAAAAAAAAAAAATTACACACAAACACCTTTCATACCGAGTCTGATGCGTTAATTTTTCTATTAATTCCAGACAAAATGCCTCATACTGACGAAAAATGTCAGTCTTCATTTCTTTCATTCAGCTTTATTTCTAATGAGGTTATGGTTATGTGAACTTGTGTTTTCGAAGGACGTTGTGTGTCACTCAGTACCTTTCCAGAAAACCTTTTAAAGGTCTGAACCTTCCTTCAAAATCACATCCATCCATCCATCCTGACATCAGAGCCCGTCACATGAGATGCCTACGGTGATGCCCTTGAAAGTGTGGAAAGCTGTCCTAAGTGGCGATGCTCCAGAGGGCCTGTTGTAAATTACCCCGAGGAAATAGTAAAAAACAACTGTAATAACGCTGAGGCTGTAGGTGGCTGTGAGAACGCTTCGCCTGATGCTGAACATTAATCATCCTAATGCCTGACTTAAAAACCCGGCACACATAAACAGGAGGCTGCAGCTGTAATATACACACAAATACAGACATGTATTATACATGTATGAAAGCCCCCTGTGTTCCAATGTCAGAGCACGTTTCGCTTCAATTCAGGGGTGTTTGTATTTTACAAATGTTTGTGTCTACCTCTGAAGTCTTCAGGTCAGAAGAAACATTTCACTTCTCCTGAAGTCAAAAAGAGAAACTGTACACTTGCATTCATATATAGACTGTTGTTAATCCTTCTTCAATGGTAACAGCCGACCAGAATGAATAAAGTCAGTGACGTACTCATCACACAAACGTCTGTTAACATTGGTCACTAAATACATCATTGTACATTGTTGTTTTTTGTTATTCACTCTATGCTGAAGTGTGTTTTCATTTTGTGGAAATAATCACTAAAGATCGGTGACAATTTAAAAGAGATCTATAACACGGATCCACATGTAATTATCTGTGTTGTAGGACTTGAGATCGGTCTTGGTCCATATTAGTCTTTGAAGCATATTTGCTCTGGTCAAGACCATCACTGATTGGATGTTTTTCCACATCATTACTGTGATTAGAACGACACCACTTCTTTCTAAAAGAACAAATAATTTAAATTAATTTGTGGTTTGATTTTTATTTTTATCCCCCGGTTACGGCTGCAACCTTCTTGATGTTAGGCTCTAAGTGAGTGACACGCCCCCTGAACACAAGATGATGATTTTTCAATGATGTTTATGGTCTTGACTCCGACTTTGTCCCTAAATGTCTTGGTCTTGTCTTGGTGTCTGCGAACACTCTGGTCTCTGATATAGCTTAGTCTCGGTTTGCGTGGTCTTGACTACAACACTATTAAATGCACACATATATATAACGGTATGATGTTGGATGTTGGATGTCCGTACTAAGCCTCAGCAACGTTTCTTTAAACACAAGATTCACAATTGTTGGCGTAATCCCCGAACGTGGTTTCCTGCTTGGCCACTTGATGTCAGGTTCTGCCGAGGTATTGTAACAAAACATGGAGCAAAGTTGTAGGACACGCCCACCTTGGCAGCTCTTCTAAGGACACGCCCACCCAGAGCTGGCCAATCAGAGCAAAAACAAAGAAAAACAGCACAAACAGCTCCTCTTATAGAATTCATTATGGGCAACTACAGCTGTTTCAAAACCATAATATCCAACCAGTGAAGAAAAAATAATTTACCAGCTAGCACAGCCAGGACAAATGAACAGTTCAAACATATGTTGCCAAGTCGTGGAGGCCTGCATAGTCTGCATAGAGTGGAGGTTTACACTAAAACAAGACCATCTAAACATGAGACTGTGGTGCTGTTCAAATCTGCCCTAACAGACAGACGACAAGAGAAACAAACGCTCCCAGCAGTCTCGCCTCTCTCCACCTGCCCAGCCCCTCTGATGGAGAGCAGCCGTGGGTGGGTTGTGTGAGGGTTGGGGTGGGGTGGTGGTGGCGGAGGGGGGGGGGGGTGTCACTGATATACATGCCGTGCCCTTAAGGAGATGACGGCCCCTGTCACAAGGCAGAGGGCCCCGCGACATGCCGGGATATAAATCTACACAGGAGATAAAGAAAGTACATGATAAATTAAGCCGGTGCGTATAAATTCTTAAGAGCCTCCATTTTAATGCCGGTCATTATTCAACAAATTTTTCTAAGAAATGCCACATGGGCAGGAACAAGTAATTAGGGGGAGAAAAGTGAAACTGTCACCCGTAATGGTTTACTCTGCCGCCTCACCTTATCAGGGGAAGAGAGAGAGAGCGAGAGAGAGAGAGAGAAAAAGAGAGATAGAGAGAGAGAGAGAGAGAGAGAGAGAGAAAAAGAGAGATAGAGAGAGAGAGAGAGAGGGAGCTCCGCGGGGCCGTACTGTAGCTACCAAACTGCCATTAGGCCAATTCTGAAGACTAAGTGTTCAAGAGCTGCAAATCTACCCGCAGTCTCAGTCCTGCATTCAGAGCATTGTTAAAGGGGATGTTGTTTTCCTTACCTCCTCTTCTATCACTCTCTCTCTCTCTCTCTCTCTCTCTCTCTCTCTCTCTCTCTCTTTTTCCCCCCTCTCTCTCTAATCGGCCAAGGCCTCAATAAATCTACGGTCACGGGGGATATTGTTAGTGTTGGCCAAAGTACTATTAAAATGAAGGTAAATTTATGGATGACACTTTGTAACAATTAATCAGGAAATGTTGATTAATAAAGTTGGTCGGTTATCCTCCAGAAACCGAGGGAGGCTACGCCACATTGTCAGGCTGATCATTTTATTCATTATTTTTGATTAATGTACCCAGATATCCTGACTCTAAGAGAAGAGGAAAAGAGGGGAAAAAAGGATGAGGGGGGGCACTTATCCTGTATGCAAAATCATAAATAGTGAATGAGTGTGTATACGGGTATAACCTTGGCTGAGGCAAAGGGATTTGAGGGGAGGGGGGTTGTGATGGGGGGGGGGGGGGGGGGTGAATGTGCGCATTCAGCAAAATAAACTGCAAGTGGGGATTAAGGAAACAAAACGGGGTGGGGGTGGGGGGGTTTGATGAACATCACCTCTCTGGACCTGTCCGTCTTCGCTGGACGCCCATGATTAATTAGTTTGTTTAGATACTCAATTAGCCCAGCCATGCAGAGAAAAGCATGGAAAGAAAGTGTGTGTGTGTGTGTGTGTGTGTGTGTGTGTGTGTGTGTGTGTGTGAGAAAGAGAGAGACGAGGGGTCAGGGAGGCAGTGGGGGGGGGAGTGAAACTGCAGAAAAAGAGACAATGAGAGGAGGTAAACTGCACTGGGTAAGGTTATCAACATTTTCGGTCATTTTCGACCACATATTTAAAAAAAATAATAACGTTTCTGTAACTTAAGGCTCATCGTCAGCCCCATAGCAGCTGCAAAACAGAGACCACTGTTTAACATGCACAAATACATCGACAACGTTTCAACACCAAAATGTCCCCAAAGTATTTGTTCAATTCAGAGAGTGGGAAGAAGTTTGCCGGCCTCTATTGGGAAATACAAAAACAAGAAATAACCAAATAATAGCGGTCGAGGACTTCTTTTTTTAATTGCCTTGGTGTCAACACAGGTTTGGATGTCCTTTGATTTCACTATCATATGAAAGTTTAAAATCTGGGAATGTGACAACCCTGGATTGTGTAAGTAAATCTGAGATATGGGAACACACATCAGAGGGAAACACTCCATGCACTTTGAGCTTATTCAAAGCCAACATACAATCAGGTTCCCAGATCAGAGTCAGTGGCAATTATAGAGTCTGTTGGGGCCCCAGGCAAGACATATTTTTGACATATCAGGCCCTACAGCCTGCATTTATCACCATTATGTCTGCCATTGTACCCATGCTTACTCTTCCTTACTTCCTGTTTCTGTTTTCTCTCCTACAGATGGATAACTCCTCTACATTTTCCTTTGTTGACTTTTATTGACAAACTTTGATCACAGCAATAATGCATGCAACGCTTAGCAGGGCAATGAGTGAATGAGTGCTGTCAAATGGGGCCTCTTGGGAGGGAGGTTTCCTATACTGTCATCGCAAAATTTTGCACATTTTGGGCGGCTTCTGTGGTTTAAAGTTTGTGAGCCCTTAGGGGCCCCCTATACTGGTCTGGGGAATGACAAGCAGCACCTCTAATCAGAGTGAAATGTTTGATGTGTAAGAAGATCGCTTTAAATCTCGATACCAGCTCAGTCCTCTATGGTCATCTTCGACCACAAGGAAGTCAATCAAACAGAGTGAACACAGACTGTTATATCTGTCTGTGGTATTTACTGATGGGCTTGGTAATGGTTTCGGCAGACCATGGATGTCATAAAGTTATATGGTGACCAGTTGTAAGGTGGCTGGTTTGAGCCAAAAACGGCAGGCCCATGATGTCCTCTTCATGTACATACACGCCCATAAAAGCATTCAAAAGGAAAAGCTTTGGTTCATATTGACAAGGAAGCTGTTAAATGCTATTCTGAATGTCCCTTTAAAGGGCTGCATCCTTCAGAGGGCGCTTTGAACAGTGTCCCATTTCAAAGGCCCAACAAATGGGTCCTCTTTTCCTGCCCAAAGAAAGGACTCATCCAGTGCATCCTTCTTGGCCCAACATATCCCGAGATTCTATGTGTGCCAGCTCCAACGAGCTTGCAGACCCTCATGTGGCCGATAATACACTTTAGAATGTAAGTCATTGATTTCTACTCAATTTACAATATCTCTAGTCCTAACTTTGAGGGAAATTCTTAGAAAATGTCCCGATACCAATAATTTTCGGAGAATTTTGTCACTAGGAGTAACTCGTAGTACTTAGGAGGCTTTGTGAATACGGAGGTAGAAATATCTGACTGAAATCTCAGTGACATTTTTCCTGGTTAAATAAAATGAAAGTCTGTCAAAATATCTTAATAAAACCATCATTGATGCCAATAACTCAATTCAATTCAATTTTATTTGTATAGCACATTTCATACAAACATAAACTCAATGTGCTTTACAGAAAAGAAAGATAAACAAACACAATACAAACTCATTTAAATCAGAAAAAAAACATGAAATAATGAACAAATGGATTCTTTAAACAAAGACATATTTGTAAAAGGAGCATCCCATACAACACGCACCTGTTTCTATAGAGTGCACACAGGGACCATACACCAAACATATACACACACACACACACACACACACACACACACACACACACACACAAAGATAAATTAGCAACCAAAGACGCGAGAGAAAAGTGATGTTTTAAGACCGTTCTTAAAAGAACTTAAAGTTTCTACAGACCTCAGGTCAGCGGGTAGTTTGTTCCACAAAACTGCAACATGGTTACTAAATACACCTTTTGGTAAATTCAGCAGATCATTAAAGGTAGTTTAAATTGTTATATGTGTCAGAGACAGTACGTATATTGTGCCTGATATCTGTCCATTCGGTGTGTTCCTGTGAGCAGCATGCCGTCACTGAGAGACTTCTCACTGTAAAACTGGACATTAATAATAGACGCCTCTATTTCTCTGATAAACACAGGTCGTTCAATATACACACACTTTCCAGAGGTAAGAACACACTGAATGCATTCATGTATATATTAAAAGGCTTAAACTGATGAAAGTCTGCCAAGCCGTCCATAGGCAGGGCTGTATCCTCACACGGTCAGGCATGTGTTCAGTGGGGAGCAGTGTGGTGCCAAGAAGCCCTCTTTTTCACTTTGTCACATCAAATTTGCTGAAACAACAGTGAAAACACAACTGCTCTCTCCGACTGTCTCTTCTCCTTTGTTCTCTGCCCTGCTCCCCTCCCATCCACTCTCTGCAAGCTGGGACAAATGGCTGCTTTGGGACAGTGTGTGGCTGTGTGGTTTTGTGCCAGTGTGTGTGTGTGTGTGTGTGTGTGTGTGTGTGTGTGTGTGTGTGTGTGTGTGTGTGTGTGTGTGTTAGGGGGGGTGTCTCATTGTGTTATGTGTGATAAACTGCTGTGACAGCAGAAATGTTTGTGTGACAAGCGCTCCGCGGTTGGAGTCCATTAGCTTCCTCTTTTGAGTCTCCTAGGCGGGTTATCACTCTAACACACACACACACACACACACACACACACACACACACTCTCAGACAAATAGATGTTTATACTTAAAGACTCTCACACACACACAAAGCACACTTCACAAATGAGACAGTTGGGGCCTGTGTCCTAGCAACATGTGTCTCAGGGTATTACTTTGTTGTGTGTGTATTTGTGTGTATGTGTTTATTTGTGTTTTTGTCGAGTATACAGCAGAAGAAAAACAGCTTGAATGTTTGGCTTGTTAATAATCAGGACAAATATTCTGAATTGGGTGCATGATATTTCAGGCACGATGTGAATAATAACATGTTTTGTCTAAATCGAGTAAAAGAAACCCAGTGAGACGAATTGTTGCGTGCTTATAATCAGGGGGGACCAGACTTTTTGGACTGGGGGGGGGGGGGGGGGGGGGCACTGGCTTGTGCAGGGGTTGCCTGAAGTTTGCATGCACACACATGAATCAAGTGCATTGTTGAATCAAGTGCATTTATTTACCCCTATTCATCCCTCGGACACGCCCCTGCCTATAATGCAATAATATATTTGGGGCGTTTTTCTGCCTTTATTGGAGAGACAGGACAGTGGATAGAGTCAGAAATCGGGTAGAGAGAGAGTTTGGAATGACATGCTCGCTGACAAAACAGTGACAGAAACGTCTCCTCCTTACTTTAACTCTCTGATCCAGGTCTACACTCCCTCCCGCCCTCTACGCTCTGCCAATGAAAGGCGTCTGATCCGACCTTCACAACAGGGTCCTAAAACGCTGACTAGACTCTTCTCCTCTGTCGCCCCCCGGTGGTGGAATGAACTTCCAAACTCCATGTGATCTGCAGAGTCCCTCTGCACCTTTAAGAAAAAGCTAAAGACCCAGCTCTTTCATGAATACCTACTAACTTAATGATGAAGGTCTCCATATTATTGATGATGATGATGGTAATGACGATGGTTTTTGTTTGATAACGACGACTTATAAGATGGTTTCTATACTGATTAGAGCTCTCAAGAACTGCCCTCAATGTTGTGCTTTGCCTCTGGTCACTTCCTGTCAGCACCTGTGTGTCCAATCAGACTCAAAGCTGATCGTTTGCTCTTACTGACATTGTTCCCTTTTTTCTAGATCCTTGCTTGTGTTGTTCTTACTCTCTGATGTACGTCGCTTTGGATAAAAGCGTCTGCTAAGTGAATTGTAGAAATGATGAATTGTAGACATGCAGGAAAGAAGCCATAGGTCGGTTTTGAACCTGGGCCACCAGCGCCCCACCTCAATGGATTTTCTAAAAACTAGTTAACCATTATAGGATGAGTAGTGTCTTTGAGAACTGCTACAGGGGCTGTGGGGTGTCGACCATTCACCTGCAGCGTCTCGTCAATTCCAGCTAGACTCAGATCCCTCTCTCACCTTATTCAACCTATACAGGTTAAAACACACACTCACACTCACACACGCACACACACAACAAAATAAAACAATAGAACCGAGTGGTTAGCGTTCATACCTATACATGAACCCAAACAGTTTATCTTTGTACACATCATGTGCCCAGGTGAGGTTTAAAAAGGTGCACATGGTCTCAGAAGAAGCATCAGAGGAGAGGAGGACTGCTGCTGCTGTTGCCTCTCATTCTTTGATTTGGGGATTGAGTGTCTTTATGAGGATGTTTTTTTAGACTATGGCTTTGCATCAGTGTTCAGTTAAGTTTCAGAATAAATGTTTGAAGCAGGGTTTTACCCCCCCCCCCCCCCCCTCCCAGTGTCTGGTGCAAATCACTCTACAGCTGGAGTCCTAATTCCCCTTGGACCAGCTCTGCGCTCATATCATCGTTTAGCCCGGGCTCGCTTTCCAAATGGGCCTAACCTTTAGGGACTTGTTGGACCCCCCCCCCACCCCCCATATGAACAGCCCCAAAAATATGACCCCCCCTCCCCATGTATGCGCATGTCCTCACACGCACACAGATACACACTTTTCCAAACCAAGTGGATTGAATAATTGATGCCTCTCCTTCTGATGCATTTGTTAAGCTACACGAGTCAGACAGAGTCTGTCAGAATGTGTGTGTCTACCGGTCTGTGTGCGTGTCATACTCAATGTGTCTTCCAAAATCCCCCCCACTGCCCCATCATCACAGAAAACATGTACTGTCCTCTTCGACATTCATCATAAACTCCATATGTTGTCCCCCCCCACACACACACACACACTCTCTCTCTTTCTCTGTCTCCCTCGTTTCATTCTCCCAGAGACCCAGAACTGACAAACACACAAACCGTTTCTGATGTGAAACAGTGGACCAGACGAGCTTTTAGACCACTCGCTCTGACAGTTGAGGGAATAGAGTGTGGAAGGCTGTGGGGGGGCCATGCAAGTTTAAACAGACAATAAGAGAGGGGAGAATTGTTTGTTTCTTTTAAAGAAAAGAACGGAGAGATGTTGACAGATGAAAAAAGGGGGAAAAAAGGCAGAGAGTTATTGAATTCACTTTGTGTATTTCCAAGTCAAATGTCTCAACTCTTTTTTTTTGGCCTTTGTGCTGGCAGAGCTGTGTGTTGTGGCATGGCAGCTCGTCTTTTGTGTCTAAGTCTGAGGGAGAAGACTGTCATAAAAAAGAAAAAAAAAAAAAGAGCGTTACAACCTTTAAAAGACACAAAAGCCCAAGAACATGGCAGCGACTTTTTTTTAAATTTTGTTTTTGAAACACACACAAATGCATCATGAAAAAAGAAAAAGGTTTTATTTAATTTGAGGTCATGCGTCAAGTTTGCTTCGAAAAATTAAAAGACATCAGTGCTGGCTTTGTGAGTGGTTCAAATTGTTGAATTCAACACGGCCTCGTCCCAGTGCAAAGCCGAAGCTGAAAATGACAACAGAAAGACAACAAGAGGGGGAAGGCAATAACAAACATTCATCAAAACTACAGGGAGGATGAGGCTATTCATTCTAGAGGCAGGGAAGAGAAATATCATCAATATTTGACATTGTTTTATGGAGAAGCCACTTGATTTCGTCCCGGGTCCTGTGCGGGTGACCAGCAGCAATCAATTACCATTGACAAGATTTGTGTACACGGAAGGCCCTCGCACTTTGTTTTCGCTCTGCCTCTGCCTCTGTGAAGTTGCCTCCTCAGAGATCACAAAGCAAGTCCTCAGTGAGTGCTCCATCTTCCCTTCTGACTGCTCGGCGTCATTACTCGGAGGCTGGCGGTATACAGAGAGAATATTGGACTAATTATGTTGTTGTGTGGAGTGTAATTGAGAGTGGTAACAGGCCCTGTGCTCACAATGAACTGTGATGTTGAACAGACATCTGGAAGTGCATTGCAAATTCAAAAGGCGCTTGCATCACTGACGTTAAAGTGTATCGTCTTTGATTGCCTATTGTGGGAATAAGAAGCTTAAAACATCCTGAAGGTGTATAGAGAGGGACTTTTTAAATGTGATTATAAGTTTGCAAATATACCAGTTGTTCAGTTAGGTGTTTAGCAATGTTGCTCATGGAAATACTTCAATTTCAATTACAATTTACCATGGCCATTTATAAAGACAATGCTACACATGTAGCCATCACATGGACTTGAGTATTCTTTTTTTTTTTTTAAGTATCCCGTTTAGGTTTTTGTGCATGTAAAACATCATATCCCAATTTCAGAAACCCAAATAAACCCTTATTCTGATCTTGAGAAACCCAATAAAAAATACCTTGAGCATGTTAAAAGAAAAAGGGATACTGTGCCAGGTATACGCCTTGCCCAAACTGAAAGTTGCTGTATCAGCAAAACAAACATGGCAGTGAAAAACAGGAGCGTCCTACTTGTTACTTGTACCTGAGATGGATACGCCATATCTGCAGCCAATGTTAGCATTTTATAGTGCTAAGCTTCATAAGCCATATTGTTCTAATTTTTCTCAGATTTCAAAATGCTTTCACACACGTGTTGTAAAAATTACATCACAAGTGAAAGTGCAAATAAGATCCGGAAATCCTGAATTTATCAAAACGGTAAAAACCGCAATAAGGCTCATATAAGTGGGATACTCAAGTCCATGTGAATGTATTCATGGTAGCATTTCCACTTGCACAAGCAGCCTTTTTCTCTATATAATAAGTAGGTCTTACACTGCAGAGCTCCTGTATTTATTCACATATTGGTTATAAGGAAGCATATTGTTCCACACAACATCAATGGTTGTTTACTGTCACATCTCTTCCTCTGCTGCTTCTGGGCTGCTTCTCCTCCTGTTCTTCTTCGCTCAAGCCAAACATCACACCCACACCTACGGACACTTAATAGTCACCAGTTAACCTAACGAGCATGTCTTTGGACTGTGGGAGGAAGCCGGAGAACCCGGAGAGAATCCATGTATGCACGGGGAGAACACAGACTCCACACAGAGAGAGGAACTGGCTGATGGGGTTTCGAACCAGGAACCTTCAGGCAATAAAATTACTAACAATAAAAAAAGAAGAAGCAACTTAATTTAGAAACTGACAGAAAAAAACAACTCAAGCCCCTTCCATCGAGTTTAGAAGCTTTAGATTTCCATGGACAATCAAAAACATAATTTTTCAGATTTGTTATTAAAAGTTGTTTCATGGAAATCCTGCGAGGGTTGAAAACTCCAAAAAGATACTGTCCATTAAAAATGTCTAAACTTACAACACATTGGGTTTATAGGCTATTGGAGAGAGAGAGAGAGAGAGAGAGAGAGAGAGAGAGAGAGAGAGAGAGAGAGAGAGAGAGAGAGAGAGGAGTATACAGTAATTATGATGTGTCGCTGAGATACCGCTGAAATGAAGGGGATGCCAGTTGGCTGTAAATACGTCATCTGTGGGGATACAATTGTTACTTTTGAAACCTGTCAACTTTCAGACATGGTATAGATGTTTCAGGTGTCATGAAACTATCGTTCTCGCTCATGTGAGCTACAGTTTGAAGAAAAAGAACGACTTCAACAGTAACACCTTTCATTTGTTTCATGCTTCACTGTGTTTCCTTCTAATAAGCAAAATCATCATAACCTCATCAGAGCATCATCATCAATCAAACTTTATTTTGATTGGCATGACAGAGACATCGGTAGTGTAAATATGATGGTGCATTGTATTGTTTGTATTAATATGAGTGATGGATAACATGACATAAAAAACATGCAAACATATGAAACTCTGCATAAGAATACTTTGTTCCAAGGAAGTGATCTCACCTCCTCTTTGAACACTTTTTTACTACTTTAAAAAAAGGAACACATAACAGGTCCTCGCTGCACAAACCGTTAACAGTAAAAATCTTAATATGCGTCCAGCAGCACAGCTTCTTTTACGTATGGATTATGCCCCACTTATAGCTTGAGCATTCATCGTAGCTGGGTTGACTGTGACCCCACAGACATACTGGATGTATAGAGAATATTTTTGCATTGCTACATAACTCACTCATAATGGCTGCATGAATGGGCCGGTCACTTTACGCGGTTGTAGGCTGTAGTAATGCAGCAGAGGAGGGAACAGTGGTCCCTCGGAGTGCCGCAGCACTAGCTGGTGATTTGTAGCTCAGGGAGACTAATGAAGTGGTCGCTCTGCCACCCTGCTTCTTTTGCAAGATCAATTCGGCGTCAGGGCGCGTACGGCGGCCGCACTTTATGAATGATGGAAACCTCCTTAGGCCATCCATATACCTGAATCCCCCGGCATCACTACACCCCCTCCCTGCTCCAACCCCTCAGCACCCCCGCCCCCCCCCCCTCCCCGGGAGGCAGGGATTCAGCAATCTTTCTTGTTTGGAGAAAAATGCATTACCATCAGCCTCTTTGGCTCTCCGGCCTTTGCACAGCACACAAACACACAAACATATATTGTACACCCCTGCATAGCTTGACTCTTTGGGCTGCTAAAGGAAGCAGTTAACTTTTGTGTGTGTTGTGTGTTGTGTGTGTGTGTGCAGATCTACACACACTCCTCTTACCTCTGTAGGCTTTTTTAATAAGACCAAACTCGCTGCCAGAGCTGTCATCATTAGTGCAGATGATGTGATCGACTTGACGCGAGGCTGCAGTCACGATGACATCCTCTAATACAGAAAGAGGTGTTCAAGAGGGCCGGAGGAAAGAGGAGCTTTTAAACTGTTAATGCATAATGCGGTGGATGTTTTAGTCGCTGGATGGTAATGAAAATGAGCTAAAAGCGGCGGGCGAGGGAGCCAGTCGCTCTCTCCCTCAGCTGGCCTTTGATCCCATCCAGTCTGGCTTTGAAAGCATCTGCTTCCGTAATGAGGGAGAGTTTACCATAGCTGATGCAGATTCAAATGAATTCAAAAGTTAATGGCGTATTTGTCCCGATGATTAAGAGCTGCGCCTCGTTCTTTTGTGACATTGCTGATCCTCGCCGTAAAACAGGTTGTGTTGAAGGGAAAAAAAAAAAAAGGTATTTATCATAAGTTAGAACAATTATCCCCAAAACACCCAGGGAGTAATTATGGCTGCTTTAGTTGTGGGTATATTCAGTGTCTGTGTTTTTAGTGTGACGGGATGAGTGAGGCCTCGGGGCTGGCGGTGCACAGGCTGATCTCTGCTGCAGCGTGTGTCAATAAGAAAAATCTGTCAGGGGTGTTTTCATATTCAGAGATCACAGAGCAGCTCATCGAAAGGCGTCTGTGGCAATTTAAGATCAGGGCATCGTGTACAAAGACATCATGAGCCGAGGCCTCCAGCTGAGATGTTAAAAGGAAAAGTAGAACAACAATGAATACTTGCCGGAGTTTTCTAGAAGCTATGAAATTTAAAGGCCTCCCCTTTCATTTCACCCTTAGATTAAAATATAAAGAAAAGAGGGGGCGGGGGGGGGGGGGGGGGGATTGAGACAACAGATTGTAAGATTGTAAAGAGGTGGGAAATGAGGTAGTGAGAGAGCCGAGAGGAGGCGCAGCCTGCAGCCTTTACTGTTCATCTTACTTTAGAGATAGATTGGTCCAAGCTCCCTGCAAATCAGAAACCTGCACGGCAGTCGTCTTCCTTTATGATAATCTGAGTGTCAGCAGCCAAAGAGAGAGAGAACAAAATATGTGGCAGTGGGAGAAGGCAGAGTACTGTCGTCCAATTGAACCTCGGTTGATAGCCTCCCTCCCTTTCTTTCAGCATCCTTCCCCTCCTCTTCATCCTTCTTGTGTGGGCCGTGAGGAGAAGATGAGCAGGGGGGGAGTGTTTAATGTTTCCTCTGATGCTACTACAGAATGAGCTGGGCCGCTGGCACCTGTGCTTGGGAAATGAGCAATACGCTGATGATACTCTGAAATATTTTATTGTTGGGAAGCGATAGATTTTTCTTTTTTTTGTTTTATCAATAAGAGGACTGGTGTCTGGATTGGAGCACACACAATGTGTTACATTCATGACTGTTTTATGCACAGTGAAACATTTTCTACATGCATAAATGATCATGTCAAATATGAATAAAGGATTATCTTTGATTCATGGGCAAAGGGAACAAACACTTCTTTCTTTTTTTTTATATGTTTTCAGATATCTGTCTGTGTAAAACTTGTAAAGGAGCCCTCCCACAGCTGAGATTTCACATTTACTTTTTGTTTACTGTCAGTCATGAAGGTGACTGATGACCAGGGCCAGTTATAGAACAAAATGACTTAGGGTGCATATAAGATTAAAGGGGGTGCAGATACAGCGAGCGGCAGACAGCAATGAAAAAGTGTTACTGGTCCTGCATGTCGTCCCCGCTGAACAGACAGGTCACATGCATGCGGTAATGACCATCAGATCATGGATGTAAAGAGCAAAATCTGAGTCACTGTTGTCATTAGAAAGCCTTGATTACCTTGATTTCCTTTCCTTTGAGGTTGCAGAACTTGTGGGTGCACTGCATCCTATTGCACCCTTGTAGAACCGGGCCTGCTGATGACCTGAAGATGGGGTTGATGTAACTATTTATGACATTTTTTGTCAAACATGCTTGCAAACAATAACCTGTTTACACATTCAGTAGCAACAGACCAACATTTACATTAATCATTTTCAGTCATGTTTGCAGTCATGTGATAAATTGTCATCCAATATAAACGCTCATTTTGTCCCTTTTAACTCTTAGAGAAATATCACACTCTCTTATGACTAAATACTTGATGGTGACCACCAACATACTTGTGGGGTTGGTAGCAGGACTTGGGTTTAATTGGTGCAAACATCGAAATCAGCTGAATCCAGCAATGTGGAGCAGAAGGACTGGACAGAAACAGTTGCAGACCATAAGATCAGATCAATGAGTGTAAAGATACTTTAAATATTT
Source organism: Labrus bergylta (assembly GCF_963930695.1). Taxonomy (NCBI): domain Eukaryota; kingdom Metazoa; phylum Chordata; class Actinopteri; order Labriformes; family Labridae; genus Labrus; species Labrus bergylta. The sequence continues at coordinate 4,310,503 of NC_089197.1, forward strand.
CATGGAACTTAGAAGTGCAGTTGATTATTCTATTTTGTGGCACCTTTGAAACAAAATAACACTGAGGGCTTGATTAACTGAAGGATTGCATGACTGTTTGTGCCCACTGAACGCATGCAAGTGAGACATAAAAGACATCTAACTAACAAAAGAAAATGCAAAGCTTTCATTGCTCCCCAAACTGCACCACAACGAACAGCATTTTTGTTGTGCTGTTTTAAACTATTAAGAGATGTTATGCAGTCAGTTGGGGAAAATTTGACTCTTAAAGGCAGGGTTGTTAATTTCCTCCAGATCTACTTTTTAAGATGTTGGTTGAAATTGTCTTTAGGTCCTGACAGAAACTAATAACTCATGTGCTCTGAAAAAGGAACAAAGAGAATCCATCATCTGTATTGATGAACCAATCAGACGCCTCCCTGTCTCCCTGCTCACTCTCTACCTGTTGTGTGCTCAAAGCGCATCACCGATGACTTTAGGAGTTTATACTGTGAGTTTACTGACCGCTGAATGAGACATGAGAAGACGTACTCAACTGTACTTATAATATACACTATAACAGCTACGTTGAGAACGAGAATGTTCACGTACTTGCCTATGTACAACGCTTGTTACTGGAGGACTCCTCTAGACGGAGCCATACATAAATCAGACCATGTAAAACCATCGCTATGCAATGGCAATGTCTCATCATACAAACGCAGGTATTTGCGGATATGACTTTTTAACTTTTCTTCAAAGATTTCCGCCCCTTGTTGTAACGGCTCTCTGGTGTCTCCAATGTCGTCACATCCTGTCTCATCACCATACAACCCTACACCGCTCCTATCAGTTATATGCATATTGCATAGAGATCATTTTGGAGGACGTGCACAACCGACACTAACGAGCCCAGAATACGGAAGGCTGATGTCATGCATTTGCGTATGCGTAGTTAAAAGCAAGTGTACTCAGTGAAAAACCCGAGTAGTTTTAGAAAATGTACCGTCAATCCTTCAAATAAACACACAAACGTACATTTGTCTTTCCCTGTTACACACACACAGACTAACATTATACAGCAACAGACACATTAAGAACAGCTGTGGCTCACTCACGAACATGTATGCAAACCACACACACATCCCTCCAGAGCAGCAGGGGATGAGATCGACCAAGAGATACGGTGTCTGTGCAGCAGCAGCAGCAGCACTGAAGCCCTCTCCTTGTTTCCCCCTGAGAGTTCTGAATTTATTTTTCCTTTATATATTATTCAAGTTCAAATAATTAATTCAGGATATCAAATCAAGATGTAGGAAATCAATCAAGAGCCTTTTTCAATCTGCCTTTCATTACGCTCCCAACCCCTGGTCCTGGCTGTGCCTGTAGCAGAGCTGGCCTGCACTTCTATAAAAGACAGACTGAAACACTTACGTGGCATCCCGTCTGCTGGAGAGGATGACTGCTCCACTCTGCAGGGCCATGCTGAAGTACTTAAGCTGCATCCGATTGGGTGGTTGGAATTATTTTTGTATAGCGCTGATATAAAAATGAACCACATGGCGTACCAAGATCTAATGGTTCTGTTTGATAATGACTTTGTTAACCATTTGTACATTGTTGTAAGTGAAGTTTAGGATATCAGTCGTTTTTACTCTGCTTGATGTTTTAAGTGTGACAGACTATTCTCTTTGGGGGAGAAAAAAAAACTACTTGCTGCCTTTGATTTCACTCAAACTTTATTGTCACAAGAGAAAATGTAATTTCACAGCCAGGAAGGGAATAAAAGCAGTGCATGCAAACCCGTCCTCTTTGGATACACTTAAAAAAAAAAAGAAAAAAAAAAAAAGAGGATTTGATGTATTTGTGCAAAATGAAGCAGCTTGAAACCCTGAGCAGAGATAAAGTAAGAACAGATGTTGAAGGAACTTTCCCCAGTTAGCAGGCATGTATGCATCTTACCGTACAGTTTTACGGCATGTCCTTTCCTCATGTCTGCTGTCAAATGTGGTCGGCGACTTTATAGCGGAGCCGCTCTGATCCTGCTCAGCTCTGTTGGAATCAATAACCCTGGTCAAATGACACCGACAGGGCCGGATTCATCTCATCCCCTTTTAGTTGGATACTTAAGCTACATTTGGTGCAGCGATGACTCTCCCATCGTGAGCCAGAGGCAATAATGTTGTGGTAAAAACGTCAGTCAAAGAGCCGTGAATGTGAGGGTGGAGGTGTGTGAGTGTGTATGTGTGTGAGTGTGTGTAGGGGTTGGAGTGTGGGGTAGGGGGGATTTATTGAGGGAAATGTATCTATATTCTCATAGAGCCACTGTGAAGCCGAGATCTCCATCGCTGTGATAATTCGCGGTTGTTAAAGTGACACAGTGTTGGTAGGCTGGCCGAGGCGAGGAATGTGGGGGCCAGACCTGACAATTAGAGCTCCGTATATCACACACACTCTCAAAGGAGGGATGGAGGAGAGAGGGCAGCAGAGGTCAGGACACACACATACACACACACACACACAAATACACACCCAGGGACACATTTTTACACATGCTTCGTAAAGGCGATGCATGCTCGGTGGTGGACATGCTGTAAATATGAGCACAAATGCACTTTGGATTAAGAGGTCAGAACATATTGTTCTTTGCATGCACACAGGCAAGTGCACTGCACAAAACGATACCTCTCAGGTGAGTGGTCACAGTAGTCTCTCTAAACGTAGCTTGAAAAACAAATCTGAGTCATTTCTGGTGTTGTGAACATAAAAAAGGAGCCAAAATTTGAGTCAAATTTCAATTATTTTCAATGACTGTGAACTATTCTAATATTTACTGGAGCTTATTTACATTTAAAACATTGTATTTTTTAATTTACTTTAACACAGTTGGACCTTTTAATAAGAAAAGTGTCATGGCAGGTATTTTGTTATCAACAGACAGGTGTAGTGATGCCTGCCGGCGAAGTGTCAATGACTGTTGGGTGGAAACAATAGTCTGTAAAAAAAAAAAAAGACGGACAACACAACCATCTGTGAGTGAAGCCAAACACATTTGGAGCTCCCCTGCTGACTGGCTGCAGTATCAGATATAAGCTCCGCCTCCTCCATGTTATCAAACCAAACAATAAAATAAAATGAGATCTTTCTCAAACTTGGTTTTGTCGTCAAAGTTTATTTTTTATTATTTATGTAATGGGATGATTGACAGCTCTGTTGACAAATCCGGTTCCTGCAGCGTTGTGTGCACTGTATCAGCAGAATACGGGAAAAAATGGTGATCGGATATGGAAGGTAGCGTCCTCTTGAAACTGATACAAGCATCAGTTCTGCTGTGGTCTGTCACAACCTGAGGGATTTTTTGCCATTTTTTCTGTGTTTAGGTTTGCGGAAAGTGCAAGATTTGACTCATGCAGCTCCACCTACTAGATCCCTTCTGAGCATTTCCTGGCTCCACATAATGCCATCAGTGCGATACGTCAGAGGTATTTTGGCTTCATGTTTGTTCAAGGGGAGAAGGTAGAGACATGTCTTCCATATTTATAGACAATCGATGGTGTTAACTGATGAATGTTTGTTGTACACTACCTGAGTTGGTTATCTAAAGTATCTTTGAGGAGGGTGTTGAGGGTCTGCAGTGGGAGTCTGATTCTGTGAAAGTACCAATCATTAGCATCGCAAAATACCTTTGAGAAAAAATGTAGGAACCTGCTAATTATCCTATGCATAAAGCATATTGTAACCCACCATAAAGTAACATATCTTAATGAATATTTTCAGATAGAGGCGTGTCTTCCTCCTCTGTCTCTGAATCAGAAGTCTCCAACGTACTCCAAGGCTGTAGAGCTGATTATCACATGTGCTCTTGCTGTGCAGAAAAAAATGTCCAAAGAAATGTCCATCAAAAGTGTTTTTACCTTGGTTTCTTATAGTTGTGGACATTCAATTTCCATCAGATTGTAGTTGTAGTTTTTGAATGAGATTTTCCATATCTGTGCATTAATTCATTTCTAGAGTAACATTAATGAACTCTCGCCACTCCTTTGAGAAAAATGTGAGCGAATGCAAACATAAAATAAAATCCCATTTCCGACAGTCCAATCTGCATTATTTTTCTATATCTGTTCTATGACATGACAACACCTCAGACAAATGCCGTGTAATTGGACAACAGAGAGGTGGACGGACTGCACAATACTTAATAAACAATTCTGGATTCCCGTGCAGGGGTGAATTTACTTCCACACCTCAGTACACGCACAGAAAACACGCACATGCTTAATTTACCCACTTTATACTCCCGTTGCTCTTATAGGAGCGTCAGACGACCCAGGCTGGAGTGTAAAACCAAGAGTCAATAAGTGTCTGCGATATGAGGGTGAATAATTGTTGTAATTAATGACCTGTGGGTATAAACCGGAGCCATCTGACGGACCTCTGAGGCTAATTCTGCGACGGAGTCTATCTGATATCGGTAGCATCATTTACACTCTCAGAACAGCATATTACAAGGCTCTGTTTATGCTTTGTATAAATCTATGTGTGTATGTTTGCCCTTGTGTTTTGTGGGTGAGTCTGCTGGTGTATTGTTTTCTGCTCACGTCTGCCCCCCCCCTTCCTCTGTGACACACACACAAACCTGTCCAAAGTGTCTGAACTTATTCCATGTAAGATAGCCCGAGCCATTAGCTTCCTGTGACCTTTTACCACTCTTTCTCTGCCGTCACATTCGCATTCTGCCTCGACTGTGTGCGTGCGTGCGTGTGTATCAAAGTGTGGTGTTAAAAAAAAAAAAATGCTATGCTGAAAAAAAAAAAAGAAACATGAATTCCCCACAAGTCTGTGCACCAAATGATCAGACGCCTGCAATCCTAACCATAACCACACGTAAATATGTTGACTTCTACTGCATGTGTGCAGACTGGTGTAGGTTAATAATCAAACACACACACACACACACACACACACGCATGCAGGCATGTATTTGCAATGGATTTTCCTTTTCTTTTATTTGCTGTAATTGGAAAGTAATTCAGGCAACGTCAGGAGGAATCGATAAAGAATTAATGAAAGAAGAGGGGGAGTCATTAAAGGCAATAAAGAGGGAGAGGTTATGATGAAGATGGCATCATGGAGACACAGAGGAGACAAGCGCTGCTGCTGCTGTGTGTGTGTGTGTGTGTGTGTGTGTGTGTGTGTGTGTGGAGAGATGCTCTATGCATCGCAGAATAGGTTGCATTTTTTTTTCTGCAGAGCTTTAAAAAGAGGTAACAGCTTCATTGAATACGCAGATTTTCATTCTGCAAAAATAAAGGCGCTCCAGGGGTTAAAAAGGCGTTCTGATTGACAAGTTGATTTGACAATTAGAAGCAAATCCCAATTTTAGATTATTATTTTTTTTACCATAGTTTCAATTTCTCATCTATTGATAACACCGTCTTTTCATTGCTATATCCCTCAATAAAGAGCCCATCCTGTTCTTCCATTTTAACTGCGGGTGTCACACTCAATCATTCAAAAGGGTAATTATATGACACTGCTACGCTAAAATACCTACGCTCCCTTAATAGGATCTGAGCCATCCACATCCAACCTTAAGCTTCCATCCGGCCCCTACCACTCATCTAAGTGCCGTAAAGCTGCCAGAGGAAACAATACTGCCTCTCTGCTCACCGCCGAGGTTAATGGCAAATGGGGCTATGGCTGCCGGTGATATTGTTGGATAAATGATTATTGATTAGGTAAAGGTTGAGCTAATCATTAGGCTTCATCCATTTTACGGACTCTCTCTGTGACCTTTCTGCCTCACCCTCTTGGATCACCAGGATTTCTTCATACGATGATTTGATCGCTCCGCAGATGGGCACAGGGGAGGAGAGAGAGAGAGGGGGGGATAAAAAGAGGGGGGATCGAGGAGGGGGGGAAAGGTAGATTAGAAAAATGGAGCTGTGAAGGAACAATGGAGGAGAAGAGGATGTGTATGAGTGCTGATATGAAGCTGATACTGATGATGAAGTCCCCCTTAAGTACTCCACCTGCCCACCTCGCATGCAGACTTCAATTTCATTTATTTCAATTATCAAAACTAAGAGAGAGAAGGCACAGTGTCCAGGATGGGTGGGGTCTTTTATAATACAGCTGGCTTTCTATGGAGCCGGCAGGTGTGTGTTTTGTACCTTAACTCAATAAGCTTGTCTTTGACAATGTGTGCAGGTTTCAGGGGGAAACACAAATATTAACATTTTCTAAAACGGCAGAACTACAACCTTTTCAAGAATTTTACTGAAGCTTTTTCCTCTGAAGCTTCAGATAATCGTCTGATTTAAATTACACACTGTATGGAGGTAGTATATGTGTATGACAGATGAAAAGCCATAATGTAATCGTAATAATGTAGAAACCATATTGTTTCTGGAAGACAAGATCATAGTAACATGATCTAAATAAAATCTGATGAATATGAAACACAACATACAGGAGGATCATGAAAAAACCTCATGTAACATTTGATATTAGAAATTTTCAATCTCTGTTATTTTAATAATTCACAGCCTAAAAAAAATACTGAAGCTTCAAAATACTGCAGATTATATTTTTAACCCAAAAGAGAAACAGTATCTTTCAAACTGCACTAAAAGTATTTGTGTATTTCAGACAGCGTGGAGGAGTTTGCTCGCAGCTTTTGTTCCTTGAAAACAAGAAACGGGTACTGGGTTCCCAGGACTTCTTCTTTTTCTTGCTGTGGTTTTGAAACAGGTAACAAGATATTGTTTGATTTGAACATCTATCATATCAAAGTTCTGGTATCGTGACAACGCCACATGGATGATTTTTATTTTTTTGTGTGCGGTGTGCGAAGGTGCCGGAAATAACAAAAACATTTATTTTCCTTCCATACCAACCATTGAGTAGCTTACTTAATAAAACTGTATAAAAAGATGTAATGTTGCTAACTCCTTCTTGTAAACACTCAGGGTGTGGTCAAAAGTAAAAAAA